>NW_007070153.1:0-1344 GCF_000164805.1 Carlito syrichta
CCCTTCCTTCCTTCTTTCTTTTTCCTTCCTCCCTCCTTCCCTCCCTCTGCTTTTAATTATACAGAATGATAGCAAACAATTTTGGTTTTTCTCTCCCAGGAGTAAGGATAATATCAATATGATTTCAGAGCATGAAGGTGGGAGTAAGGACAAGGTATGTCTCTCCTCACCCATAGCCTACCATTGTCAAAACAAGAGGAAAAATCAAGGAATTAATAACAACTGCTGCTTTTACACCCAAATATTTTCCAACTTTGCATATGCTTTTTACCAAATATGGTCATTTTTTGTACAATAAAAATAATTGTGCTGTCTCTTAGTTTATAGCAAGCTAATCACAGATGCTCATAAGATAATCTATATTTTGTTCAAAGCAAAATAGAGATAATAATTCTACTTGAAATATCTTTGGCAATCTGATTATATAATAAATGTCAAAATGATACTGTCACCACTGAAAAGTTAAGCCACTCATCAACTTAACGCAAAAATTCAAGGGGGTGTCAATGAAGTGGGCAGTCAACTATCATGCCCTCCCAAAACATATAAATTACCATTTCTAATATTAAGTGTCAAAATGACTCAGTCATTAGTTTATGGCTTGAATCCAGGCATTCTGAGCCTACAAAACCTGCATGGTGCCATGACACAAAAAACTACACAGAATATGTTTGGCACCACCTTTGTTTGATCATGATTCTTCTTCTCCCACATTCCTGTATGTTAAACTTTCCCATTTATCTCTGCAATGCAAATCCAGAAAAAAATTAATATACCTTAGAAATTTTCAGAATCTTAAAGTAGGTATGAAGTCAAATTCCAAGATTTGATAATAGATACCCTAAGATGTCTGTCAAAAATTGATAAACCTAGCTCTGTCACATGTTGGACATTTCTTAATCTTGAATTTTTATGTTTACCACAAAGGAAGAATAATCTCCATTTTATAATTTGTTTGAGGATTAATAATCTAAAAGCCTTGAGGTATATTATATCAGCACCATGGCAGAAGAGGTGGCTTCTGAATCTCCCTCTACCTATTTTAATCCTTAAACAAACATGTGTTCACAGATAAATTCTAAGAGAAAGTCAAAAATAATTTGAGAGACTCCTGTCTACTATTAATTGATACAGGATTAACTGATACAGCATTAACTGATACAGCATTAATATAAAACCAGTAGGAAAAGCTGAGGCACATTTAGGCATACACCAGGGACTCAGGCATAAAATTAGGAAGAAATCCCCAACACCCAGCTTTTTCCTGTGGAAGAGGAAAGATTGGAACACACATATAGCACTCTAAGTATAAAATTTCTCATGGTTTTGCTTCTTAATTCACCC
>NW_007070154.1:0-643 GCF_000164805.1 Carlito syrichta
CGTCTTTTTTAATTTTTGAAAGCTTAAATGGCATTTTGTCTGAAATTAGGATTGTGACTCCTCCTTTCTTTTGTGTTCCATTCGCCTGAAAATTTTTTTCCCATCCTCTTACTTTGTGTCTGTGCATGTCCTTTCTAGTGAGATGGGTCTCTTGAAGGCAGTATATTGTTGCCTGGTGATATTTTATCCATTTTGCCATTCTATGTCTTTTCAGTGGTGCGTTTAGTCCATTTACATTCAGGCTAATTATTGAAATGTGAGAGTTCGTCCCTATCATAGAGTTCTTATAGAGTTGTTGTTCTTCCACTTGTTTTTTTTTTTTTTTTTGTCTTTCTTTTGTTTTAGGGGTTGGTTCATGTGTATCTTATTCTTTTTCCTGTACTCTTGTGAATAACGTTGTTTTTTTTTTCCCCTTTTTCTTCTGTGTTTAGTACTTTCTTAAGTGTTTCATGTAGAGGTGGTTTGGTGGCAACGTAAGTTCTTAGGAATTTGATATCTGGGAAAGACTTTAATTATCCCTCGCTGATGAATCTTAACCTGGGTAGGTAGTTTATTCTTGGTTGAAATTGTTTGTCTTTTAGAACTTTGAAGATAGGGCTGCAAGCTCTCCTAGCCTGCAGGGTTTCTGTAGATAAATCTGCTG
>NW_007070154.1:1079-1552 GCF_000164805.1 Carlito syrichta
CCAAGCTCTGAGATTTTTTCTTCTGCTTGGGTAATTCTTCTTTCCATGCTTATCAGTTTGTTATTTATTTCATTCACAGTATACTATTATTTCAGATATCAGCTCCTTTCTAGTTTCTTCTTGAGTCTCCTCAATTCTTTTTAATCTCTCCATTAATGTCTTGATATCTATGTTTGTAGTTTGAAACCAGTCATTCTGGGGGCTCTTCATTGTTTGCACTCCAAAGTCAGTTTTTCCAGTGTCTGTCCTCCCAGGGTTCTGGGAGAGAACCATATTCTTCTTTTGGTTTTTCTTCATTTGTGTAGATTTTTCTCTCTCTCCTCCTTTCCCTCCCCTTCTTTAATTCTGTCTTTCAGGAAGGTGTGATTACTTTTGTTTCGCTTGTATAATCTCCTGTTCTTTCTTATGACGGTCCTCTGGCTTTATTCACTTTTGAGGTTGGAGTGTGGGCTGTGGGCTGTACTTTTCGCAGT
>NW_007070154.1:2224-3179 GCF_000164805.1 Carlito syrichta
TTTTGTTGCAGGTATCTAGCCTGCTGCCTGGGAGGTCTGTGACTCTTAGATGTCTCAGTCTGTTCAGCATGGGGGAGGGGCTTTGTCTCCTGTTTAACGATGTCATTGTGGGAACTGAGGTGGAGGTTCTGATAGGTGGGCAGGGTGATTCAAATCTGCCTGGAAAATGGTGGAGGTGGTAGCTTCACTTTCACTTTTAGGGATGCTCATCTGGGTCACTGGGTGAGAGGCACCAGGATCAGCTGCACAGCTGGGCGCTGGATCAAGGGTGTCACCAGCAGGCTGGGGTTGAGGAGAGGGTTGGGCATTCCCTTCTCTGGAGCTGGAAGCCTCCGATCAGCACCTTACAGAAGATTTGGGTTCTGTTCCCTTACACAAGCTTGAGGTTGCATGCTGAGTGCCTCAGCCAGAGTGGGCCCGGGGTTCCAGAGCTCCAAAGGGCAGGTGGTGGCCCTGGGTCCCTCACAGGGCACTTCAGCCGGAAATTGAACCGGTATCTGAGGGGAAGGCGCCCAGAGCCTCCCTGGGTGACAGGCAGTTTGGTTCTGGTTGCTGGGCAAGATGATGTAGCCAGAGAGGGAGCTGAGAACCGGTACTCCTGAGCAGGTGGGAGTCACATATAGTGGAGCAGCCACAGTCGGAGGCCACAATATCTGACCCTGCGTGGGACTGAAGGTCCCTGGGCCTCGTACCAGTGCAGTTTAAGGCACACCTCCAGAGAGTGGTTTTTTAGGAGGGGTGGCCGATGGCTTCATTCCAGACTGCCAGTGCCAGACGCCATTATAGTCACAGATGGGCTCAAAATCGAGACTCACATTCCACTCTGGGAGGGGTACACACACTGGAAAGGAGTTCCTCTGTGTGTTTCTCATAGCCCTGTGTCTGCCATGTAGATATATGAGGGGGGACCCCAAAAAGCCCAGAATTATCTTTGGAGAGTGGGCCCTTTGTAGTA
>NW_007070154.1:3581-5303 GCF_000164805.1 Carlito syrichta
GGGGGTGCACCCTCATTTTGCCCCCTGATCAGATCTGCTCTGTTCCCTTCTCCTATTCCTTGGCTACAGGCAGTGCCATGGCTTGAAACCAGTGATCTCTACAGTATTGGAAAGAGGATCAAGCTACAGTCACAGGTCATGCATGTCACAGATGTCCAACCCTGTCTTTCTCTAACACACACACACACCATCCCTATACCACTGTCCCTCAGGGCTGGTCCCCAGGAACAGGTAGAGAGAGGCAGCAGAGTCATGGTCCTCAGACTCCTTATGAGTACTTACTCCACACCAGAAGAATATGTCATGGGATATTTCAAAACTCATCTTTAGGGATTTGGGCTAACAGCAGTTTGCAACTCCATATCAGCTACGTGAAACAGCAGAGTTGTTCCTTGTAATCTGCAAGGGAGCATTCTGGCCAGACTGCTCACAGAAGTGGTACCCTTTCTGGAATATCTGGTTGTAGCATAATAAGTAAATAAATTTGATTCCAGTGTCTCTGAAAATATTGATCTAGTGGGTCTCTTTAATTCACAGTATTTAAATAAGAGCCCACTGAAAGAATAGGGAGTTTGAGGACATTATCCAGTAACAGGTTGCCCACCTTGATGAGGTGGTGAGGTCAAGTGTCCTCAAGGTACTGGTCTAGGTGCTGGAGAAGGAAAACCCAGTCCCTATTCACTTTGTGATTTCCTTTTTCTGCACATGGTGGTCCTGGGCTCTCTGCTGCTTTGCAACAACCCCTTAGCATTAGTCAAGCTCTCCCATTTCAGGGATCCCTGACTTGAGTGAGTTGTAGAAAGTAGCCATTAGAAATACATTGTCATGTTGGATAATTTTTCTGTGGGGCCTTACTGGTAGAGAATTAGACCCCCAAACTCAGATTTCTCCTTTCTGGTCGTAAATATGCTGGTGGCCCTGTGTTTCATTCACCTGCAGGGCAGGATGGAAAAGTCATCAAGGGAGTCTAATACAGAGATAACCACAGGCCTGATAAGAAATGGAGTGGATCTGAAGTCTCTAGGCAGCTCGCTGTCCTCAAAAGTTCTTACACTTTGGTGTTCATGAATACCTGGGCAGCTGGGAGCTTTGGCAGGTATTAACTCCAGGCAAGTGTTTAAGGGTTTGTTGGGTGAGAATGACGAGGTGGAACAGGCATGTGGCCTCTACTGGCTCAGTCCTGCACCACTGGAAATGTTGGAGACTGAATCAAATTTTTACTTTTTAGAAAATGACATGGTTGCCTTTTGGCCCATGCACCCCTGTGTTCCCAGGTGTGTAGTGGAAGGCTCCAGGCCTATCCTTCCACCTTGTTGCTACTCAGTGCATTTTGGTGTTTGCTCTCTTCCCCTGGGGAAAGGTAGTTCCAACACCCTGTCTGGTACCCTGTGGTTGACCCTGAAATTGAAAGTGACAATTTTCCTGTGGGCACTGTAGGCTTAGACTCAGTGGTCTTCATCTGTCACCAGCTCGCTTGTGGACTGCTGGTATAATTTATGCACTTTTCCTGTCTGCCAACTGAAAGTGAGTTTTTCTCATGGCCCTTGGGGAAGACACTCAGAGACCTAACCTCTAGACAACATCAGCCCGTAGCATCAACCTGTGGACAGGCTTAGAAATGTAGCTCTCTTTCTGCTTCCTTTGAGGGATTTGGACTAGTCCTGATGCTGCTCCCCATACCAAAGCCTGGTTGCATGATGGAAATATTTTCATAATGGGGCC
>NW_007070155.1:0-653 GCF_000164805.1 Carlito syrichta
CCAGGTGAAAGTCTGTAAACCAGTCCTTTGGAATTTAGTGTGGTTGACAAGGCTGAGTCTAACCATGTCTTGTTTCTGCACAGGCAACCTGACTTTTTATTCTGAGATGCCTGGCTAGGTCTGGGCCACAGCCATCTCTGTGGCTAACACTTGAACAGGGGTGGACTGTCGGCCCCTCCAGAACCACATGCAGTGGGAAGAGGGAATTCTCTGAACAAACGGCAGTACTGTTTCTAAAAGGTGGGGCCAGGGATGCGAGGTAGCCAGAAAACCATGTGCATGCACTACCGGCAAGCAGATGAGAAAGGGCGTTCAATAAACCTGTCTGAATCCTCTGGGATCTCACTGGAGTTTCTAGATTATGTGATTTAAATCCCAGGAGGTAAATAAAGACCTGGATCTTAGTTCTCATTTCTTTTTCTAACGGACACAGGTTTGTTTTCCTTAACTTGGTTGATATCAATTTGTTACCTAGCACATGGCTCTCCGATCATATTTTTTCCTAAAGAAATCATATAATTCAAACAATAGAAAACTTAATTTGCTTCTATATTCATGTTGTCACAAGAAGCAGGCTTATTATTATGCTGAAGCCACTGGTAGTAGTGGGGGTTTTTGAATTCAGTAGTCATTTGACACCTCTCTCTCTCTTT
>NW_007070156.1:0-651 GCF_000164805.1 Carlito syrichta
TCCTTGCCTTGGCCTTCCAAAGTACTTTTTCATCTTTTGACTAACAACCAGGTTAGGTGTGAATTGATACCTCATTATAGTTTTAATTTTCACTTCTTTCACTAGAGATGTTGAGAATTTTTTTGTATATCTGTTTGCCATTTGTATGTATTCTTTTGAGATAAGTCTACTCAGGTCTTTTGCTCATTTTCAATAGAATTATTGAGTAGTTTGAGTTCCTTGTATCTTTTGGATGTTAGCTTCGTATCCAGTATATAATTTGCAAATATTTTCTGCCAATCTGTACATTTAGATTGTCTCTTCACTCTTCTAATTGTTTTCTTTGCTGTTTGAAAGATTTTTGCTATTGTTGTCTGTGTTTTTCAGGTTATATACAAGCAATCACCACCCAGACCAATGTCATGGAGTTTTCTCCTGTATTTTCTTCTATTAGTCTCATAGTTTCAAGTCTTATATTTAAGTCTTTAAACCATTCTGAGTTGATTCTTGTACAATGGGTAAGATATGGATACATTTTTATTCTTTGCATGTGGATATCAAGTTTCCTCAACACCAGTTTATTTAAGAGGTTATTCATTATGGCTTTCCTTTGCAAAAATTGAGTTTAGATGTGTGGGTCTCTATTTGCTGAAATCTGTATTATATTAGAGT
>NW_007070157.1:0-957 GCF_000164805.1 Carlito syrichta
CATTCTGAAGAATAAAGTATTACGTGTATGCAAATAGCTGAACAGCTGATCCTTAAGTATTTTTAATATTGGAATTTCCAGGTTTGGAATTCATGAAAGTTAGACTGCTGTCCTTATTAACAAACTGCGAAAAAAAATGGCGTTAAGACTTAAAGATTTTCTGTTATCTTTCCAACTTCTTACATCTCTAGTGATTGTTTAGGTCCATAATTTTATTGTTAAGCACCGAAGGAAATGTCACTGTGACCCACACTTTCATTATGTTGATTTGAGTTGAGTGTCTAAAAATGAAAAGTTCACCCCTGCTGGATTATTTATCTAAGTTACTTCCTGAATGTAATAGTAATATGTCAATAGTACTCTGGGTTTTTTCAATACATTGTGTCATTTGATCCTCAAAACAACAGATAAACGAATATCTTTCCCTCAACTGCAGAAAATGAGACACTGTAGCTTAAAAACATGACAATGTGTTCAAGGTATATTGCTAAATCTGTTTAAAGAATTCTGCTGATCTATAGACCCTAATCTCATGTTGTTCATATTTTGCCCCTCTGCCTGCTTAAAATAAATATTCATGTCTAAGAAATGAACACTTACATCTAATGAAAAGTCAAAATGATATTCACAGCATAATTATTTGCTATTTCATGTACTATTTTATATCTACTGACATTTTTTTACACGTACACTTCGGCACAAATATTAACCAAATTGAAAAATTACCATAACTACTCTGCCAATACGTGTAGTTCAAATGAAAACAACTGGTCTACCATTGATTCTTTGGGGTTGACGATAACTTCTGTGTCTTTTACTATCAAATGAACTTGAAAACAGGAAAATTAAACTGTTGACAAAAAAAGGCTGCCTTAGAAATTTCCAATTATATCAATAGAGATATATCCTGATTAGATAAAAATATGAGAACATATGAAAGTTAGTACTTTAAAGATG
>NW_007070158.1:0-686 GCF_000164805.1 Carlito syrichta
CAGCTAGTTAAGTCAGCAGGCCAGTCATCTGACGAGCTAGGTAGCTAGCTCCTTAATTCATCTAGATAAGTCAGCTGCCTAACTAGGTTGCTAGCTAGTTAAGTCAGCTGGCTAGCTATTTATGTCAGTTAGTTAATCATCTGGCTAGCCAGCTGCCTATCAGGGTAGCTATCTAGTTAAGTCATCTGGCTATCCAGCTGGCTACCTACTTAAGTCACCTAGTTAAGTCAGTTCCCTGCCCAGCAGGTTAGCTAGGTAGTTAAGTAGTTAACTCAACTGGCAAACCAGCGGGCTAGGTAGGTAGTTAGCTAGTTAATTCAGCTGTCTAGCCAGCTGACTAGCTTGTTAAGTCAACTAGTTAATTCAACTGGCCAGCCAGCTGACTAGCTATAGTCAGTTAGTTAAGTCAACTGGCTAGAAAGTTAAGTCAGTTAGTTAAATCAGCTGGCAAACCAGCTGCCTAGCAGGGTAGCTAACTAGTTAAGTCAGCTGGCTAGCTAGCTGGCAAGCAAGTTAAATCACCTAGTTATGTAAGCTCGCTGGCCAGGAATTTAGCTAGGCAGTGAGGTAGTTAAGTCAGCTGGCAAGCCAGCGGGAAATGTAGTAGGTAGGTAGTTAAGTCAGCTGCCTAGCCATCAGTCTATCTAGTTATGTCAGCTAGTTAGTCAGCTGGCCATAAAGCTGTC
>NW_007070159.1:0-617 GCF_000164805.1 Carlito syrichta
CATATCATGTGAACAGTTAACTAAAATCTATTTTTACACATACAGAGATAAAGAATATATATATATATATATATATATATATATATATATATATCTTTTGTTTGTTTGTTTGTTTTTTGAGTTGGAGTCTCACTCTGTCACCTGGAGTGCAGTGGCCACTCCTGGCCACCGCAGCCTCCACCTGCTGGGCTCCGGCCATCCTTCCGCCTCAGCCTTCCAAGTAGCCAGAATTACAGGCATGCGCTACCACGCCCGGCTAATTTTTTGATTTATTGTAGATGAGGTCTCGCTTGCCCAGGTGGGTCTCGAACCCCGGGGCTCAGGCAATCCACTCACCTCAGCCTCCCAAAGGCGGGGGATTACAGGCTGAGCCACCGAGCCCGGCTCACATCTTTAAAACAAAATAAAGAAAAAAGAAAAAAGAAAGAAACTATCCAAATGACCAAACTGTATGGCATGATTCTCAACCCTTATTATTAGTTAGCTAAAATGCACATTAAACACTTTGAGATACCACAAAACAGACATGTGAATGGTCTAAATTAAGAGACTAGCAATATTATTTTCTTGCAGAGATGTGCAGCAATATCAACTATTAGCATATTCCTGGTGAGAGT
>NW_007070160.1:0-500 GCF_000164805.1 Carlito syrichta
CGGTGGCTCAGCCTGTAATCCCGCGCCTTTGGGAGGCTGAGGTGAGTGGATTGCCTGAGCCCGCGGGTTCGAGACCCGTCTGGGCAGCGAGACCTCATCTCTACAATAAATCAAAAAATCAGCCGGGCGTGGTAGCGCATGCCTATAATTCTGGCTACCCGGAAGGCTGAGGCGGAAGGATCGCCGGAGCCCAGCAGGTTGAGGCTGCGGTAGCCAGGAGCGGCCACACTGCACAGCAGTCTGGGCGACAGAGTGAGACTCCAACTCAAAAAAAAAAAAGGCAACCAGAAACTGAGGGTCGGAGCTCAGGTTTTGGGAAGCTACTCCACCCGACTTCTGGAATAAACACCTTCGATTCTCCTCTCAGTCTATGGTGCTTGTTCTGAGTGCATTCATTCCTGTTGTCAGTGAGTTGCTACAGTTTGCTGTAACATTATCAATAACTACCTTTTAGAATAAGACGACCGTAATGGAGTATACCATATACTTAGGTTAGGAGC
>NW_007070161.1:0-732 GCF_000164805.1 Carlito syrichta
GCTTTGAAGTGTCTAGATGCTAAATTTGGATAAAGGTAACACACACTAATCTGACTTTTTGGGGTTTTTTGAGTTTGAGTCTCTGTCACCCAAGCTGGAGTGCAGTGGCAGGCTGACAGCCACCGCAGTCTCATCCTGCTGAGCTGAGGCTTCTAAGAAAGTCCAGTGTTTCAATTATAGGAATGTAAGTTGTATAATTCATAAACAATATGAAATCAATAATATGTAAGACCTATATCATCAACATGATAAAAGCTTTAAATTCTCTCTGTAGATCTGATATTTTTTACAAGATCAGAAGAACAAATAATAGTAATAAATTTTAAAGCAAGTTATGCTACATCCTTTATATTTTAACCATTTTCTTTCTTAAATTTGGTAAGTTAATTTTTCTATTTGGGATTATCAGTGACTGATATCAATAGGAAGTCCTAGATATAACTGATCTAACAGTTGATTTATGTACTGAGCATTTGGCTGCATGTGATAGACCCCTCAAATTTTCTGAGTTCAATCTTTGTGTTCTTCATGGTATTGTGATAAACTGTCATCCAAGGTCACTTCAGAGGGTCTTTATTAACAATAAAATATTCATATATTTATGACATATCAATATGTGATTTAAGAAGCTACTCCTATGAGATATACATATTTGTTTGTTTAACTGAATAAGTTTACATAATTTAAAATCGTATTAGATATGCACTGTATTGTATATTGTAATTATTTTCT
>NW_007070162.1:0-626 GCF_000164805.1 Carlito syrichta
GAGTAATTTTCCAAACAGGAAATTTAATTCTTATTAATATGCAATAAATAATCAAAGCCACAAGTAATCTTGTCCATCAAAGAAAAAAAAGTAATTTTCCGGCTAATCAACTGTTCCTAAAGTGTTAATATCAATATTCCATTCTTATTTGTTTTCATTTTCTTTTGCCATGCATTAGAATTTATTAGCAGATAAGTTGTAGAGACAAGAGTGTATGAAAAATTTAGAGGCAAAGCCAAAATTTGAGAGATTAAAAACTTTTATCTGTTAACTCTTATAAATAAACAATAACTTCTTTTTAAAAATTAACTTTTTCTGAGAGTTTGAAAAAAGATTGTCAATGTTTGTTGGCAGTGTAAAACTCTGGTCAGTTACAGAACACAAGTGTTCTGTGTTAGTATAATCCGAGAACTGATGCGGAAGCGTTATCGCTAATGTATTTTTGTCATGCAAATAGAGTAAAGGAGGATTAAATATATAGTAAATTGTTTATTGTTTAATCTATTTTGGATAAATTAAGCGTGGAGTTAAAGAAAATTCTCAAACTGATCTCTGAAGGCTTATAAGAGGACTAAGTATATCTTTCCAGTCACCAGATTAAAGTGCCCCACTAATTCATAGGTGAC
>NW_007070163.1:0-719 GCF_000164805.1 Carlito syrichta
CCAACCTTACCCCAAATCCTCTCTTTGTGAAGTCATCAGTTTACAACCCTGCTTGTTAAGCACATCCTGGAGACAGTTTGTTCTTTGAAAATCTGGTTTTGCTAAGTACAACCTTGCAAATTCCAAAGAAAAATGTATAGCCATACAACCTGCCCCCCACCCCCTTACCAAAGCTAACATATAAAACCCCTCTCCTCTTTCTCCGGGTGGCTCAGCCTTGGAGCATTAGCCCACTGAGTAGCACTGATGCTAATGAAATGCTACTTCTGGAGATAGCCTTGGTGTCATGGCCTCTCTGTTTTCCTGCAACATTTCACTCAGTTTTTCGGGACAACCTCCCAAATAACATCCATCCCCTGGTAACAGCACTGCCCTTCACCATTTTGGAGGATTGCAATGGACAGGGTCTTTGTTTTTTTAAGTGGAATATTGGAAAGAGAAAAACTGCTTTATTTGCATATTTTTCCGCTAGAAGGCACGACAAGGTTTTTCCTCCAAGAATATTAAGCTTTAGAGAAATGACGCTATAAATCACACCTTGAAATTCTGAAAAGTTAAATTAATAAAATTGAAAAACAGTTCAATCAGGGAAACATCAAAGGTCACGTACAAGCTGTCATTAAAAGCAGTTGGTCCAGCTCAGTGAAATCAGCACTTTGGGAGGTTGAGGTGGGTGGAATGCCTGAGCCTGTGGGTTCGAGACCAGCCTGGGGCAACTT
>NW_007070164.1:0-1126 GCF_000164805.1 Carlito syrichta
CAGGTATGCCTACCACGCCCAACTGATTTTTTCATTTATTGTAGAGATGAGGTCTCACTGCCCAGGCGGGTCTCGAACCCGCGGGCTAAGGCAATCCACTCACCTCAGCTTCCCAAAGGTGTGGGATTACAGGCTGAGCCACTGAGCCTGGCTTTAGATTTATTTTTTTATTTTTATTTTTTTTGAGTTGGAGTCTCAATCTGTCGCCCAGACTAGAGTGCAGTGGCATGCTCCCGGCCGCAGCCTCAACCTGCTGGGTTCCTGCGATCCTTCCGCCTCAGCCTTCCAAGTAGCCAGAACTACAGGCACGCACTACCACGCCTGGCTAATTTTTGATTTATTGTAGAGATGAGGTCTCACCAAGTTGTCCAGGCAGGTCTCGAGCCCGCGGTTTCAGGCAATCCACTCACCTCAGCGTCCCAAGGCACGGGATTACAGGCTTAGTCACTGAGTCCGGCTCTCCTTTAGATTTAATTTTCTCTTTTTTTCTAGTTTCCTGATGTGGAAGCTTATATTATTGTTTTATCTCTCTTTTTTCTAATACATGTATTCAATGCTATACATGTCCCTCTAAGCACTGCTTTTGTTGCATGTCACACATTTTAATAAATTGTATTTTCCTTTAAATTAAGTTCAAAATATATTTTTAATTTCTCTTCATATCTCCTCATGACCCACGTGTTGCTTAAAAATGTGTTGTTTAACCTCCAAATATTTAAAAATTTTTCCAGTTTCTTTCAAATTTTGATCTGGAATAATTCCATTATGGTCTGAAAGCAGACATTGTATGATCTTATTTTTTAGATGTGTTAAGGTGTGTTTTATTTTCCATAAACAGTCTTTGCTGAATACTTTATGTGAAATTGAGTGTGTGATCTGCTGTTGTCAGGTGAACAACTATAATTATCACTTCCATTTTTAAACACATTTTTTAAATTGAAGGCTGGAGTGCAGTGGCGTGCTCATGGCCACCCCAGTGTTGACATACTGGGCTCAGGTGATCCTTCCACCTCACCCTTCCAAGTAGCCAGAACTACAGGTGCATGCTGCCACGCTCAGCTAAGTTTGTGATTTATTGTATAGATGACGTCTTGCCAACTTGCCCAAGCTGTTCTCGAACTCGTGG
>NW_007070165.1:0-770 GCF_000164805.1 Carlito syrichta
GACATGGTCAGAGTGGTGGCCCCACAGCTATTCAGCCATGTGCAGAGCTTGTTTAATCCATGCACAACAAGGATGCAGTAACCCATGCTGGAAAACAGGGAGAAAGAAACAGGATTACATTAGGGGTGAAATGGATTCCCCTGAGCATCGCCTCTTATATAACTATCAATTAAAGCTTGTCCTGTGTTAGAGAAATAAATACAAACTCCCCCATCATAGACAATATTAGCCTGCTAGTTCTCTTATATGTTACACTAGCATGTTTGCTATTTCTTTGATGTTATTGTGAGAATAAAAGTTTCTTCATGTAGGTTCAAAGTGCCCTGGATTTCAGCAGCTCAGGCATCATGAGAAATCACACGTGTATGTTCTTGGGTTCATAATGGATCCTCTGACCCTACTCTGGCATGTTACTATCACTGTACAACCCTACTGGCACCATGTGTCCAAATTTGGAGTCTGTAGTGCAGCCCGTCACATCCCATGTTTGTAGAAATTATCTGAGAGCCCGTCTTGGGTCCTGAGATGGATGCTGGTTACCAAGGGGGACTGAGCTCTGTTTCCAGGGTCAGCCAAAGCCCTTCCAATTTGGAAAATCTACTCACAGTCTGATCCTGAGACTCACAGCTTGGAGCTCATCACAGACAAGCTATATTGATACCATTCTTGCTGTCCCGAGTTCAGCTTTTCTGGCAAACATGATCAGTTCGCATATTATCTGAGTGGACCTTTGCAAATTGGAAATATATGTCTATGGCTTGGTGCAGCAC
>NW_007070166.1:0-935 GCF_000164805.1 Carlito syrichta
ATTATCTTTTGTAAGGATGAAAAAGTAATAATTGAAAAATTTACATTAAATACAAAAAGTGGGATATATGTGACAAGTTTATTCTTTTTGATTTTCCATTATCAATAAACATCAACTAACGTTTACTCGACCTATAACATTCATTTTCCTGATATACTTTGTAAAATATGATGTATCTTTTACTTTATTACTCAGTTGAGTTAAAAGTACTTATGTAAAAATAATAGTGTCAAGAAAGCCCTACAGTGAGCCCTTGTATCTGGGAGCTCCACATCTATGGAATTGATAAAATGCAGATCAAAAATATTTGAAAAAAAATAACCCAAATAAAAATACAATATAGCAACTATGTACATAGCATTTGCATTATATTAGGTATTATACGTAATCTAGACAGGATGTACAGCACAGAGGAGGATGCGTGTAGGTTATCTGCAAATACTACTGAATTTTATATGAGGGACTTGAGCATCTCTGCAGATTTGGGTATCCAAGGGCGCCCTGGAACCGAGGGAGGCTACTGTGCCGAGTAGCTATTGGTCTCTAATTTATTGCTCAGACGATCATGTGTCTGATTTTCAGCTGCTGAGTTAATCATGAACAGAACTAAAATACTTATAAAATCCTTAGAGAGATTGTGTTTCACTTTATTAGATACTGCAGTATTTGGGAATTGTTAATTGGCAGGCCTAGAGGTTATTTGGATCTCGTTTACCGGTTAGCAGGACCTACAACTTGCACCCTCAGGATAAGTAACTGGTGCATCCCTAAGCTGTGCATTTCTCCCAAGGCTTGGAAGGAGGTGATAACTCCTTATTTCAGGTCTCTCTAACTTTCAGCTGTATTTTTAACTTCCTGCTGGCCTTCCTTTTTGTGAGTGTACCATCTTTATCTTTTCTATGAATTTTGCTTATTTCAGTGGGAGAATGAAGTAT
>NW_007070167.1:0-983 GCF_000164805.1 Carlito syrichta
TCTGGGCACTGATTTGGATGCTCAGGGATCCCCTGAGCAAGAAAGTAACTGCTCCACCTACAATCACAGCAAATGAGCATTCCAGCTTGTGAACAACCCAGAGAGAGGAGAGCACAATAAACCGTTCTAGGACAGGAATCTCACACTCACTTGTGTTTACATTTCCCCCAAATACATGACTGTCCCAGACTACATTCCCCCAGCAAGTTAGTGGGAGAGGCCTGTTGACCAGATTTTTTTTCCTTTGTTTTTGATCTGCGTACAGATAACTGTGTATTTGGGCACAGGTAAAACATGTTTCTTGATATGGGTTGGGGTCAAAGAAGTTTGACAAGCCACTGGTCTATCCCAAGAATTTAACAAGGAGCTCTCGCTTAAGTAACTTTTACAACAGACTTGACCTACTGTAGTTATGATTAAGAAATTATTACATTGGCTGAACACTGAGAGGTTTCACAACATCTGTTTAGAGTTTTGTAATGGTTTCCATAATGGGGAATTTCAAAATGTACAACTTTCTGTTGTTGAAAACATCAAGCACGGCCACCACAGTGGGCTTCCCAGAGAAGACTTGACAATTTCCTTTCTCTCCCCTTTCTTCTTCCCTCCTTCCTCTCTGGGGCAAACTGAAAATGGGGAGAGCCGGGCTCGGTGGCTCAGCCTGTAATCCTGTGCCTTTGGGAGGCTGAGGTGAGTGGATTGCCTGAGCCCATGGGTTCGAGACCCGCCTGGGGCAGTGAGACCTCATCTCTACAATAAATCAAAAAATTAGCCGGGCGTGGTAGCGCATGCCTGTAATTCCGGCTACTCGGAAGACTGAGGAGGAAGGATCGCAGGAGCCCAGCAGGTCGAGGCTGCGGTGGCCGGAAGCGGCCACTGCACTCCAGTCTGGGCGACAGAGTGAGACTCCAATTCAAAAAAAAAAAGAAAGAAAGAAAATGGGGAGAGTAGGAAGTGGTAAAAGAACCCTGAGGAAAAAGCAG
>NW_007070168.1:0-682 GCF_000164805.1 Carlito syrichta
TTGTTTTCCTATGTGGCCTTTATCAGGTGAAGGAGGTTTTCTTCTATTCTGAGTTACATTTTAGTGTTTGTATCATGAATCAGTGTGAATTTTTCTCAAATCCCTTCGACCTCAATAAAGAAGGTTGTATGTGGCTCCTTTTATACTGCTAGTGCGGAATTCCCTTTGATTGAGTTTTGTTGAAATGACATTTACGTTTTGTACGTTGTGCTACACATGTTTCCCAGAAATCAATCCCACTTGGCATGGTTTCTAATTGAATTCATTTTCCTATACGTGGCTGAGGATTGGTGTCCGAAATGCTGATGAATGCCTTCCAATGAATAATTGAAGAAAAAGCCTAGAGATTCCACACCTGCACCAACAGTATGGGAGCTCGATGGACATCCACTCGGAGAACAATCCTAGCCCATGATAGCTGCTGCTTTCCAAAGTTCTTGAAAGTCTCTGGAAGTTGTCCTAATTTAGGCATCCAAGCCACCAGACAGGTTTGGTCTCCGAGAGAGCATTGAGAGTATGTGGCACATGGCCATGACCTATCCCCCACCCCGAGCTGTACATGCCGAAAGGTCTGCTTGGTTGAGTGTGGCCGAGAAGATGATGCTGTGTCTTCCCTCCGCTCCCAGACCGGAGAGTCAGTGTCTTCTTCCTTCCAGCTCTGAGTCATGGAAGCTCCGTTCCT
>NW_007070169.1:0-7457 GCF_000164805.1 Carlito syrichta
TTTCCTGGATTATCTGACTAGACCATAATAGAATCACAAGTGTCCTTGCCAGGGAGAGGCAGAGAGAGATTTGGGTCCAGAAAAGGAAGTCCAGGTGAGCCTAAGTCCGGAGAGAAAGTGATGGGATGTGGGGCCGTGAGCCTAGGAATGAGGTGGCCTTCCAGAGCTGGAAGAGGCAAGAGTTGGTGAACCTAAAGACCCCAATCACCAAACTTGTTTTAACTACACGTACAAAATATAAGGACTTCATAAAACGCTAGCGGTGTCATTGGTGCGCCATCTAGTGGAAGACAGATGCAGGCTGCTGTTAGCTTTGAATGGTCTCACCAGGAAACCGGACCCTGCACTCACCTTGGTATGTATCTACCTTGGGTCAGACTTTTGTATTCTCACCATTTCCAAGTCTGTCACAAGGTCAGTGTGGGTCCCTACAAACTCCACATACAGGACCTGGGAATAAGAAATAAATTCTGAGAATACCCAAAAGAGGAGACTTGTCTCTGCTCCTTGATGTTGGAGCCTCAGATGGGGTGAGACAAACAACTCTGGGTGACTGAGACTCAGAGCTGCAACAGCAAGGGTTGAAGAAGCCATGATGAAGAAAAATCTTTATTCTCAGGTCTGGTGAGAAGGCTGGGCTCAGCTGGGACTGTCGACCTGAGCCCTACCCATGACCTCTCCAGCAAGGTGTTCTTGGAGCAGTTGGATTTCTTGAGATAGCTTGTTTGGAGGTTCTAGCAGGAGAGCACAACTACTTGGATACCCAATACTGAAGAATGGGCCTCCTTCAGTGGGGATGCCCATCCTCTCTAACTGAGTGAGCGGCCTTGGGAAGGATGCACATAGAGCAGTGAGTGAGGCGGGGAACACTCGCCTAATAAGCCAGATCAACTGGATCAACCCTAGCAATCAGTGGGATGACAGATTTCACAGCCAGATCTCCCTCACATCCAACAGTCAGATTTCTTACACAATAGCTCCCGCTTTTTATGACCCAGCCTTAGCTGTCACATTTCCCCACATGTATTAGTTTAAAAGTCACACGCCCACCCATACTTACCATGATGGCCCACAGGTCTCACCTTTCAATGGAGAGAATGGAAAATAATTTTCAGCTATATTTTAAAAACATTAAATCATTCTACTTTTTGTGTGCATTTTGGCAACTTCCTATGTGGCACTATTAAGATCGAGTCCCTGTGAATAGCTAATATATGTCTTTTATGGACAGGCACTTTCTCTTAAGTCTTTACAGGAGGGAACTGCTGGATCCTAGGGCTCTGTACGGTCAATATAACACATACATCCAGAATGCTTTGCAAAGCACTTGTACAAATGTACAGTCACACCAGTTGTGTGTCTGTTCATTTGTCCCACATTATCCACAGGTCCTGATAATGCTTGTGTATGTGTTTTAGATCAAATTACATTTTTTATAAAAATTACCATTGTCTCCATATCTTTGTCTGCCTTAGTAAGTTCTTATAGCTGCGGTAACAAGGTACCACCCACTTGACAGCATAAAACAACACAAATTGATTTTCTTTTAGTTTTCAAGATAGAGGTGTAACATTAAGGTGTTGGCAGGGCAGTGTTCATTCTAGAGCCTTCCAGTTAGAGTCTCCCTTGCTTTTCTACTTTCTAGTGGCTCCTGCATTCCTTGTCATGCCCCTTTTTCACATCACTCCACCATCTTGCTTCTGTGTCTCATCCTCATCTCTTCCTCTGTGTTCAAATCTCCTTCTGTGTCTCTCTTATAAGAACACTTAGGGAAAACAAATGAAAATGA
Organism: Carlito syrichta; assembly: GCF_000164805.1. Classification (NCBI taxonomy): domain Eukaryota; kingdom Metazoa; phylum Chordata; class Mammalia; order Primates; family Tarsiidae; genus Carlito; species Carlito syrichta. The sequence continues at coordinate 1,790 of NW_007070169.1, forward strand.
AGAAATATCTTACCAAAATCTCTGGGATGCCATGAAAGCATTAGTAAGAGGGGAACTCACCTCTGCAAATGCACATGAAGAAAATGGAAGGATCACAAATTAAGAGCCTAACAAGTCACCTAAGAAAGTTGGAAAAGCAAGACCATCAAAACCCTAACTTCAACAGAAGAATTCAGATCACCAAAATAAAAGCCTAAATCCAGGACATAAGAAGACAAAAAGATAATACAAAAAATCAATCAAACAAAAAGCTGGTTCTTCGAAAGGATAAACAAGATCGATGGTCCCCTAGCTAGACTGACCAAGAAAAAGAGAGAAAAAGCCCAAATAAACACAATCAGAAATACAAAAGATGAAGTCACAATCGTCCCTGAAGAAATACAAAGATCATCAGAGACTACTATGTACACTTGTATGGAAACAAACTTGAAAATTTTAAGAAAATGGAGGACTTTCTGATGTCAGACAACTTCCCTACATTGAAACAAGAAGAAATCGAGACTCTAAATAGACCATAACAATCAAGGAAATAGACTATGTCATAAGAAAACTACCAAAAACAACAACAAAAAGCCCTGGACCAGATGGCTTTCCAGCAGAATTCTACAAGATGTACAAGGAGGATCTGATACCAATCTTACTGAAAGTATTCCAAGAAATTGAGAAAGATGGAACTCTCTCCAAATCATTTTATGAAGTTAACATCACATTGATACCCAAGCCAGGTAAAGGTCCAACAAAGAAAGAGAACTACAGGCCAATATCTTTGATGAACATAGATGCTAAAATCCTCAACAAGATCCTAGCAAACCAGCTTCAACAACACATCTCAAAAATCATCCATCACGACCAAGTAGACTTCATCCCCAGGATGTAAGTCTGGTTCAACATTCGTAAGACCATAAACGGAATTAAATACATCAACGGATGTCAAAACAAAAACCACATTATTATATCATTAGTTGCAGAAAAAGTTCTTGATAAAATCCAGCACCCTTGCTTGATAAAAACTCTCGAACACCTAAGCATAGGTGGAACATACCTCAAAATAGTAAAAGCCATCTACAAGAAACTCACAGCCAGCATACTCCTAAACAGACAAAAATTGGAACCATTTCCCCTGAAAACTGGAACAAGACAAGGATGCCCACTCTCACCCCTCCTGTTTAATACAGTTTTTGAAGTCCTAGCTAGAACAATCAGAGAAGAGAAGGTGATCAAGGATATCCAAATAGGAAAAGAGGAAGTCAAGTTATCTCTCTTTTCAGACAAAATGACTATATACCTTAAAAACCCAAGAGAATCTGTCAAAAACCTCCTTGCACTGATAAAGGACTTTGACAATGTCTCAGTGTATAAAATAAATGTGCAAAATCAATCACATTTCTTTACACCTATAATAAACAAACAGAAACCCAAATAAAAAGCACAATCCCTTTCACAATAGTCACACACACAAAAAATGAAATACCTTGGCATCTCCCTAACCAGAGACGTGAAAGACCTTTACAATGAAAACTACCAAACACTGCTCAAAGAAATCAAAGATGACACAAACAAGTGGAAAAATGTTCCATGATCATGAATTGGAAGAATCAATATTGTTAAGATGTCCATCCTACCTAAGGCAATCTACAGATTTAATGCAATACCCATCAAAAATTCTTCTCAGATCTAGAAAAAACAATACAAGAATTCATATGGAAACATAAATGACCAAGAATAGCCAGAATAATCCTCAACAAAAAAAGCAAGAAGTATCACATTCCCAGACTTTAAACATTAATATAAAGCTACAATAATCAAAACATCCTGGTATTGGTACAAGAACAGGCATATAGACCAATGGAATAGAATTGAGACTCCAGAAGCAAAACTTCAATTTCTCAACCAACTCATCCTCAACAAAGCCTCCACCACTTACCACTGGGGAGATGAGAACCTATTCAGTAATTGGTGCTGGGAAACTGGCTGACCACATGCAGAAGATTCAAACAGAACCTCTATCTATCCCATCCCCATACACAAAAATTAACTCTAAATGGATCAGAGACTTAAATGTAAAACCTCAAACTATAAGAACCTTAGAAAATGCAGGAGACACCCTTGTGGAAGTTGGAACTGGCAATCAATTCCTCAGCAAAACCCAAAAAGCACAGGTCATAAGAGATGAGATAGACAAATGGGACCTCATTAAACTGACAAGCCTCTGCAAAGCCAAAGAAACCATCAAGAGAGCAGGGAGATAGCCCACAGACTGGGAAACCATATTTGCCAACTCCACGTCTGTGAAAGTCCTAGGATCAAGGATCTACAAGGATTTTAAACGTGCTGAAAAGAAAAATCAAACAGTCCCGTTACAAAGTGGGCTAAAGATATGAATAGACACTTCTCAAAAGAAGACATATGAGCAGCGAACAGATACAAGAAAAATGTTCAATCTCACTAGTCAAGGAGATGCAAATTAAAACTACACTGAGAAACGGGGCAAGATGGCGACGGCATAGGTGAACTGGTGAGATTCTCTGAACCCCTGTGTCTCTCTCTCACCTGATAGATGGGACCAAGACTGCAAACTGCTGAATAGACAGACTGTAAAGCAGAGGGAAAAGTGAACAAAACCAGAAGACCCTCATAAGGAAGAACAGGTCATTGCAGAAGAGAAATAAAAGCAACCCCACCTTCCCTCAAAACAGAATTGAAGAGGGGGAGGGAAAGGGGTAAAGGGAGAAAAATCTACAGAAATGAAGAAAAACCAAAAGAAGAGTATGGGTCTCTCCCAGACGCCTGGGAGAGCAGACACTGAGAAAATTGACTTTGGAATACAAACAATGAAAAGTCCCCAGAATGAAGGGTCTCAAAATGCAAATGTAGATATCAAAACAATAATGGAGAGATTAAAAAGAATTGAGGAGACACAAGAAGAAACTAGGAAGGAGCTGATATCTGAGATAACAGTAATAAAGAATACTGTGAATGAAATAAATAACAAATTGATAAGCATGGAAAGCAGAATTACCCAAGCAGAAGAAAGAATCTCAGAGCTTGAGGACCAAAATATAGAAATAACCCAAACTCTTAAAAACACAGAAAATAAGCTCAAAAAGACAGAACAAAACCTTCAAGAGATGAGTGACTACCTCAAGAGGCCTAACCTAAGAATAATCCGACTCCCTGAGGCAGAAAGAGAAACAGAGACCACATTGGAACAAACTTTCCACAAGATCATTCAAGAAAATTTCCCTCATCTAATCAGTGATACAAAAATTCAAACACAAGAGATTCAGAGAACCCCCGCAAGACAACAAATGAGAAGACCAACTCCTAGACACATAATAATTTGCCTAAATAAAGTAGCACAAAAGAAAAAATCCTAAAGGCAGCAGAGAAAAAGGCCAGATCACCCACCATGGAAGACCAATCAGAATAGTAGCAGATTTATCTGCAGAAACCCTGCAGGCTAAGGAGAGCTTGGAGCCCTGTCTTCAAAGTCCTAAAGGATAAACAATTTCAACCAAGAATAACCTACCCAGCCAAGCTAAGCTTCATCAGTGAGGGAGAATTAAAATCTTTCCCAGATCCAATCCCTAAGAACTTATGCAGCCACAAAACCATCTCTACATGAAACACTTAAGAAAGTACTAAACACAGAAGAAAAGGAAAAAAGAACAACGTTCTTCACAAGAGTACAGGGAAAAGAATAAAATATACACGAACCAACCCCAAAAGCAAAAGAAAGTCAAAAAAAAAAGAAAAAGAAAAAAGGAAAAACCAAGTGGGAGTTCAATAAGAACTCCATGATAGGGATGAACTCTCACATTTCAATAATTAGTCTGAATGTGAATGGACTAAACGCACCACTGAAAAGACATAGAATGACAAAATGGATAAAATATCACCAGGCAACAATATACTGCCTTCAAGAGACCCATCTCACTAGAAAGGACATACACAGACTCAAAGTAAGAGGATGGGAAACAAATTTTCAGGCGAATGGAACACAAAAGAAAGGAGGAGTCGCGATCCTAATTTCAGACAAAATACCATTTAAGCTATCAAAAATTAAAAAAGATACAGAGGGCCACTACATAATGATAAAAGGTTCACTCCATCAACAAGAAATATCTATCCTAAACATATATGCACCCAACATAGGCGCACCAACATTCATAAAGCAACTTCTAGGAAAACTAAAGAAAGACATTGACTCTAACACCATAATAACTGGGGACTTTAATACACCACTCACAACCTTAGACAGATCATCAGGACAAAAAATCAGCAGGAGATCCGGAACCTCAATGAGACTCTGGACCAAATGGACTTAATTGATACCTATAGAACACTCCATCCAAAGACCACAGAATACACATTCTACTCATCACCACATGGAACATATCCTAAGATCGACCACATAATTGGACACAAATCAAGTATAAGCAAATTTAAAAGGACTGAAATTCTACCATGCACCTTCTCGGACCACAGTGGAATAAAAATAAACATTGACACCAACAAAGTCCCCCCAAACCCACAAAGACATGGACACTAAACAGCATGATGTTAAATAACTCCTGGGTCAATGATGACATCAAAATAGAGATCAAAAGATACCTGGAAACAAATGAATTAAAGAAACATCTTACCAAAATCTCTGGATGCCTTAAAGCTGTAATAAGAGGGGAATTTATATCCCTACAAACACACATGAGGAAAATGGAAGGAACAGAAATTGACAACCTAACAAGCCACCTAAAGAAGCTGGAAAAGCAAGACCACAAAAACCCTAATTTCAGCAGAAGAATCCAGATCACCAAAATAAAAGCCCAAATCCAGGACATAGAAGACAAAAAGATAATACAAAAAATCAATGAAACAAAAGCTGGTTCTTCGAAAGGGTAAACAAGATTGATGGTCCCCTAGCTAGACTGACCAAGAAAAAACGAGAAAAAAAACCAAATAAGCATAATCAGAAACACAAAAGATGAAGTCACATCTGACCCTGAAGAAATACAAAAGATCATTAGAGACTACTACATACACTTGTATGGAAACAAACTTGAAAACCAGAAGGAAATGGAAAACTTTCTGACATCACACAACCTACCTAGGTTGGAACAAGAAGAAATTGAGACCCTAAATAAACCAATAACAATCAAGGAAATCGACCACGTAATAAGAAAACTTCCAACAAAAAAAAGCCCTGGGCCAGATGGCTTTCCAGCAGAATTCTAAAAGACATTTAAGGAGGAGCTGATACCAATCCTACTGAAGGTATTCCAGGCGATTGAAAAAGATGGAACTCTCCCCAAATCATTTTACGAAGCCAACATCACATTGATACCCAAGCCAGGTAAAGATCCAACAAAGAAAGAGAACTACAGGCCAATATCTTTGATGAACATAGATGCTAAAATTCTCAACAAGATCCTAGCAAACCGGATTCAGCTAATACATCTCAAAAATCATCCATCATGACCAAGTAGGCTTCATTCCTGGCATGCAAGGCTGGTTCAATATTCGTAAAACCATAAATGTAATTTAATTCATCAACAGATGTCAAAACAAAAACCACATGATCATATCACTAGATGCAGAAAAAGCTTTTTGATAAAATCCAGCACCCCTTCTTGATAAAAACCTCTTTGAACATCTAGGCATACGAGGA
>NW_007070170.1:0-799 GCF_000164805.1 Carlito syrichta
TACCCCCACTTTGGTGTGGTATTTCCTGAGGCTCCCTGGCCTTTTCCTACCAGCTCTCCTCTCCTAGGTGTGTTATGTGCCCCAGGGAGGCAGATGCTCTGACACAGCAACAAGGACCTTCTGCCAAGAAAGGCCAGGGACACATCCCTCACCTGGGGACATCTCTTTGTCCCCATCCCCCTGTTTGTGTGGGTTCAGAGACAGGGTCTCCATGCATAGCCCGGACTGGCCTTGGGCTCATGATGTCCAGTCATCCTCCCATCTCGGACTCACAGAGGTCTGGGCAACCAGGCATGGGCTGCCACGCCAGGCCTTCTGGTTCATTTTTGATGAAGGATCATGGTCAGGCTTAGGGATTCAGCCTCCTCATACCAGTGCTTTGGGAGGCCATGACCAGTGGCCAACCCTAGCCTGCACATTGTCACCCTCCCTGGCCCCTTGGTGAGACCTCGTCTTTACCCTCCATCCCAATTGAGCCAGGCTTGGAGGTGCACACTATCGCTCCAGCTCCTTGGAAAGTCGGGGAAAGGCTCATCAGAACCTGGAGGGCCGAGGCTGTGGTGGCTGGGAGAGAGCTACTGCCCTCCACCTTGGGCGACAATTGAGACTCCAACTCAAAGAAAAAAAGGAAAAAAAAAACGGGAAAAAAAAGAGCATCCATTTGTGGACGGAGTTGGGATCATCATGAACAGATAGAGATCATTTGGGAAGGAGGCTCCAGTCTTAGGCCTATAGTTTCTGAAGACTGTGGATTGGCAGACAATTGAGCTGTGGCTTTGGAAACCTAGTCGGGGGGACT
>NW_007070171.1:0-1148 GCF_000164805.1 Carlito syrichta
GGCAATGGCCAGGACTTCCAAAGGGCTAGATATCCTAGAAGGGTAGGCTCTTGGTGGGAACATTTTCTCAGGTTGTCCCTAGAAAGGGCTCACTGCTGACTATGTCTCAGCAGAGGGTTGAGCCTGTTCTGTCTCCGTTATTCAAACGTCTCTGAGTAGTGACAATTTGCCCCAACCTCAGAAAGTTTCCAAGTGTTCTTTCCCCAGGATGGTGCCGCTTAAACCCTGTAGAGACTACAGACACCTAAGCTCACACCACATCCACTCCTAGCCAATATTTATGTCATCTATAATGTAACTGGGATTGATTTAACTATTTAAAAAGTTAGCTGTAAAGTACAAAATAATTATCAGGTTGTGGTTCCTTGCACCAGAGGGGAGCCTAATGGGTTTACCCATGGGAATTGGTCTGGTTGATAATCATGATGCTATGTCAAGTTGGACCACAATGCAAGATAAAAATTTACTAAGTGTTTATCATGAGTCAGGCATTGTGCCAAGTACCTTACATAACGCATATTGCATACTTACACATATGTCATATTTAATTTTTAAGACAACCTGTGAGCTATGTATTATTCTCATTATGTAAATGAGATAGCTCAGACTCCAAGTGCTTCGTTTCAAGGTTATTCAAATGGCAAGTGTCAGTCCAACTGCAAAACTCTGTCCCTGAATCCCTACATGACATAATTTCTCACAACATGGCCATTGTCATGCCTTTCAAGTTTACAAAGGCCTGTAACAATATTTTCTTTGTACCTTTCAGTGCTTTCCAAGGACACCTCTATTCTTCCTTCCCTATTTCCTTCCTTTCTTTTATTCTTTCTTTTTTTTCTTCAGCAGTTGTTATTTTTGTATTTGGGGAAAATGTCAATGTAAAACACAACAAAGCATGTAGCAGCAAGTCTATCTGTGGATTTTCCAATTGTTCAAAGCCTCTTTCTGTTTGAAACTTCTTGCTTAGTTTGAGAGTTTGTCCAAGGCAACTCTTGGTGGCTTGATTGTACAGATGGCACAGCATTCCCATGTATTGAACTTTGGAGTGTTGAATTTCTCTCATGCAGCACAATAAACAATTTGCCTCTCCTAATTATTCCATTTTCCTTACTAATTGATAACCTTCTGGGCCATTTGTATCTGTGGGC
>NW_007070172.1:0-647 GCF_000164805.1 Carlito syrichta
CCCTGAAGAACACAAATCACTCTAAAAAAAAGATACCTGCACACGTATGTTTATCGCAGCATTGTTCACAATAGCAAGAACCTGGAAACAACCATGCTGCCCATCAAAAGAGGACTGGATTAAAAAAATGTGGTACATATACACGATGGAATACTATGCAGCCATAAAAAAGAACAAAATCATGAATTTCGCTGCAACCTGGATGTAACTAGAGTCTATAATACTGAGTGACCTCTCACAAAAACAAAAATCCGAATATCACATGTTCTCACTCATATAATGGACCTTGAACATCCAATGCAATACTATGAGAAAATGACGGATGGTACTGGGAAACTATGGGGGGGAGGGGGATGGGATTAACAGTAGCAAATATCTGTCGGGGGATGGGAAAACACTTCTTATCTACAGGGTGCCTGAATGAAACGTCATTGTACACCTACCCTTAACTGTACCCCACAAAACCATAATAAAAACTACTGATTAATGAAAAAAAAAGTATAATGAATCTTGGTTACACGAGTCCTCAATCCCAAAAATCTACAGGGCATCTTGGAAAGGGCTAAAAGAATCAGAGTTTCGAAACAGTAACTTTGTATTGAGAGCGCTAATATTCAGAAAATACACGGCCCCTTGCCAATGAAAAA
>NW_007070173.1:0-397 GCF_000164805.1 Carlito syrichta
AATACTCCCAATAACAATTTCCAAAGAAAATATAGAAATCATGTTATAAAAATGCTTATAACACACCTCAATATAAATGCCAAGGCCGTGATCTGTGTTTTCTATTCCTGTGATGAATATCACTCGTATTTTGATAGGAATTACACTGAATCTGTAGACTGCTTTGGATGGTATGGTCATTTTAACAATATTAATTCTTCTGTCCATGAATACGTCATGTCTTTCCATTTGCTCATGTCCTGTTCAACTTATTCCATCACTGTTTTATAGTTGTTATTGTTGTTGTTCTTTTTTTTTTTTTTTTTTTTTTGGTGAGAAAGCAGGAGTTTATTAAGAAGAAAATATTGTACCCAAGTGGGAGGAGACCTGAATGAGGGTTGCCCTGGTGTTGTTCTTA
>NW_007070174.1:0-710 GCF_000164805.1 Carlito syrichta
GTCATTACTAATTACCAGCTCTGAAGGCAGGCTTGATTTCTCTGCTAGGAGTCAAGTTTACATCCTATTCATGCTACCCCACGTGCACACTTCAGAACACCTGCCCCACACCTCAGGCTCCTCTAGGGCCTTGACACAGATTGGGGGGTGCCTCTTCTCCAACTCTCGAAAGTCCCTGAGAGCAGCCTTTTCCTGTTCCCAGCCCCACACACCTAACTCCAAGGCAGATTCCATTTCCAACCCCTCTTCCATACCCCAGAGGAACCCAACCACCACAGTGAGTGCCTGCCTGAGAAGTGGGACTGCCATACCACCATCCTCTTAGCAAACTACAGTGTCATATTTCAGGGCCACAGGTAAACACAGGTGAGATAAGCCCTGGGGTGTGACCTGGAGGACGACACTTCTCAATCTCAGGATTCAGATACACAAATTGCCTCCTTCTCACCCACTTAGGATGATTCCCTTCATTGATCACTGCTCCCATCCCCCCCACACACACTCATTGGAAGCTGGGGTTACTGCAGAGCCTTGTGGCAGTGGACACTGTGGGCTCACCCTCAGGAGCCTGATAGTGCCCATCTCTGTGGCCCTACTGCCTCACTTCCCTTGGGGTCCTGAGATGATGAGTTATGGAGGAGCTGGTGGGAGGAGGTCTGGCTGACCCCACCTGGAAACTTCCCTGTGACCTCACCTGAAACCATGCAGTT
>NW_007070175.1:0-806 GCF_000164805.1 Carlito syrichta
CTAGATGCAGAAAAAGCTTTTGATAAAATCCAGCACCCCTTCTTGATAAAAACCCTTGAACATCTAGGCATACAGGGAACATACCTCAAAATAATAAAAGCCATCTATGAGAAACCCACAGGCAGCATACTCCTAAATGGACAAAAATTGGAATCAATTCCCCTGAAAACTGGAACTAGACAAGGATGCCCACTCTCTCCCCTCCTGTTCAACATAGTATTGGAAGTCCTGGCTAGAGCAATCAGAGAAGAGGAGGCAATCAGAGGTATTCAAATAGGAAAAGAGGCAGTCAAGTTATCTCTCTATGCAGATGATATGATGGTGTACCTCGAAAACCCAACAGAATCTGTCAAAGGCCTCCTTACATTGATAAAGGCCTTTGGCAAAGTCTCAGGATACAAAATAAATGTACAAAAGACAATCACATTTCTCTACACCAGTAATAAACAAACAGAAACCCAAATAAAAAACACAATTCCATTCACAATAGCCACAAAAAAAATGAAATACCTTGGCATCTTCCTAACCAGAGACGTGAAAGACCTTTATAATGAAAATTACAAAACACTGCTCAAAGAAATCAAAGCTGACACGAACAAGTGGAAAAATATCCCATGCTCATGGATCGGAAGAATCAACATTGTGAAGATATCCATCTTACCTAAGGCAATCTACAAATTCAATGCAATACCCATTAAATTACCAACAACATTCTTCTCAGACCTAGAAAAAGCAACACAGAATTCATATGGAAACACAAACGTCCAGGATAGCCAGAACATCCTCAGTAAAAAAAAACAAAGCAG
>NW_007070176.1:0-896 GCF_000164805.1 Carlito syrichta
TTTGTTTTATTTTTTCTTTATAACAATTATAGGCCAGCTTTTAACTGCTGTTGCACCAAATCTTTTGCTGCCTTAAGTTTCTTAGATGGTATAGGCCATTGTTTTACCCAAAACTGGCTTATTGACATGCATCCTTAACAACAATGGCCTATATGGTAAACTTGAATAGCCAATGCCAGCTCGGTTTGTTTTTTCATTCACTAGAGTAAGTTTTTGTATTCTCTGTCTGTCTTTACCAAGTCCCTTAAAAGGATCATAGCCTATCTACAGCATTTGTGCTGAAGCTTTATCATTAGAGCTATATAAATGCATGCTTATTTGAGCAAGAATATCTCTTCCCCATAATATAAAGGGGATAGATGGGCAAAAAGTTTTTGAAGTCTCATTTGTCCAATTTAAAATTTTTAGAGTTATTGGCTACTGAGGGTACTCGACCAATGCCTATGAGTCCTAAAGGAGCTTTTTGAGTAGACAAAGAAGCAGGCCAACTTTCCCGGTAATACAGGAAACAACGGCTCCGGTGTCCAGTAAGCCTTTAATCTTAATTCCTTATATATATACGTCTTCTAGAGGTCTAGGGTTAGTAACCTCCTGAACCCAAAAAACAACATCGCTAGAGTCAAATCCAGAGTTACCTCTATGCAGGTTAGTTAATTTTACCTGCTTTGTGATAAGGCAGGAGCAGCAACTGGGCTATTCTCTGACCTTTGTTAACTGCATAGTTTTGCTAGGGGGAGCAACAAGCACCTGGATTTCTCTTGTGTAATCCGAATCCACCACTCCAGAAATAATGGAAATTCCTTGTAAAGACAAGGAACTTCTGCTTAATATTACACCCACTATTCCTTCTGGGAGAGGGCCCTTCTCCCACAGGAATTGAGGTTACCGGAACGTCC
>NW_007070177.1:0-899 GCF_000164805.1 Carlito syrichta
CCCCAGGGCTCTCTCCTTGAGCTGGGACAGTCATTTTCTCCTGCCCTCAGACATTGAAGCTACTACTTCTTGGACCGTTGGACATTGAGACATGCACCAACACCTCACCCTTGCCCCCTTGTAAGTACCTCAGGCCTTCAATCTCTGAATAAAATTGCACCATTAGCTGCTTAGTTTCTCAGGACTTCAGACTCATACTGAGTTGCACCACTGGCTTTCCTGGTTCTCCACCTGGTTTATATCATGGGACTTCTCAGTCTCCATAATGCCATGAGTCATTCTTGTAATAAATCCTCTAATATATATCTACATATGTCCTATTGGTACTGTTTCTCTGGAGAACCCTCACTCATTCTGATTTAGTACCAAGAGTGACTCTAGAACATAATTTTTTTTTGAGTTGAAGTCTCACGCTGTCACCCAGACTGGAGTGCATGGCACACTCCCAGCCACCACAGCCTCCACCTGCCGGGCTCCAACGATCCTTCTGCCTCAGTCTTCCAACTAGCTGGAACTACAGGCATGTGCTACCACGTCTGGCTAATTTTTTGATTTATTGTAGAGATGAGGTATCACCAAGTTGCCCAGACAGGCCTCGAACCCACGGGCTCAGGCTCTCAAAGCACGGGATTGCAGACTGAGCCATCTCAGCCTCCCAAAGCATGGTATTACAAGCTGAGCCACCGAGCCGGCTAGAACAGAATTTTAAGGATGAGTTTTTTTCTGAATTGGACATGGAGTTTCTGGAAAGAGTTTTCTCATCAGATTATATTTAAAAATGCAAAAAGAGCACTTATAATTTATGGAGTAAACTGTTTTTAGAGATATATAAAATGGTTACATTAGATATTCTTAACCAATCCACTTATGAAAAGCAAAGAGCTAAGTGATTTTTAGTA
>NW_007070178.1:0-775 GCF_000164805.1 Carlito syrichta
CATTTCGTTACTCTCCATTCCATCCCATTCCATTCCGTTATACTCCATTCCATTCTATTCCGCTCCATTTCCTTACTCTCCATTCCATGCCTTTCCATTCCATTCCTTTCCATTTCACTTTGTTACTATCCATTCCATTCCATTCTGTTAGTGTGCATTCCAATCCAATCCATTCTATTCCGTTACTTTCTATTTCATTCCATTCCTCTCTATTCCAGTCCAATCCATTCCATTCCTTTAATCTCTATTCCATTCCATTCTTTTACACTCCTTTCCATTCCTTTCCACTTCATTCTATTCCGTTACTCTCCACTCCATTCCATTCCATTCAATTCCATTCCAATTCATTCCATTCCATTACACTCCATTCCATTCCATTCTATTGCATTACATTACTCCCGATTGAATTCTATTTCATTCCATTCCATTCCTGTTGGGAGCCAACATATGGATCGATATGGCCAAGGCCTATGAAGGCCTATTCAGAAGCTCGCCTCGGAGACAAGGATATAACATCAAGTGTGTACATATGAATGGTAACCAGTGTATTTAAGATAGCTAAGATTTTCATTATTGAGCTTATTCTATTTTATGAAAAACATACAGCAGAATTACTTTAAAATCACTTTTCTTTCTAAACTGTTTTTTCCTCTTAAGATTTTTTAGCTGTCATTTCCTGGTATTATTTCCTGGTATACTGGTTTTTCAGAATGTTGTTTCACCTCAGGTTAAAACATTTTATAATTACTATAAATAGTTTTGTTATGTTGCCTTT
>NW_007070179.1:0-1360 GCF_000164805.1 Carlito syrichta
AGCCTCTGCCACACTGGAGGTGGCACCCCAGGAGAAACTCCACAGACACTGATTTCAGGGTACCTAAAAGGAGCAAGCCCAATTATAAGAATCATCACACTCAGGGAAACCCAGAGATATGGCTTTCTCCTTAGGTGTTTATTATTAAATACTATTTTTCATAACCTTTATTATTAATTCATCTCAGACCAGTTGCAGTCAATATGGGGAAGATTTTTACCATAAGCAGCACAACCTGCCTTTATCAGATTTCCAAGAAAACAAAGTAAGAACATGAGCCAAAGTCAAATTTTTATGCAGAAGAAAAGGATTTTGTGAACCCTTCACCACGTTTTAATATTTATTCAAATTATTCTCTTTAATTGGAAGGAATCACTAAAGTAAAGTTTGGGAAAGCAGGATGACTATTAAAATGGCACACAATGTTAGGGAAATTATAAAATACGGCCTTACAGAGATCTGAACCTAAAAGTAGCTCTAGATATATCAACATAACAATGTGCAGACCTTTGCAGACTCCAGGGCTTTGCCACTTATATGACACAGTTACTGTGCAAGCAGTTATTTTTTCTCCTTTCCCTGCTAATAGGCTGATTATTCCTGTCTCATCAGTGCACAATCACCACTGAAAATGGCTTACTTGGTAAAGAATCATTAGATTATTTTTATAAGAGTAAATCAAGTATAAGTTATCATGCAAACACCAAGTGCACAAGGCATATCGAAATTTATTTTTAATCAACTGCTTTCAGTTATCCTTTTCTCTATCATTTCATTTGTTTATACAGATGAATTGAGCAACCAACTATAATGTAGTCACTGCACCAGGATTAAAATTCTGCCACTATGCAGTTATTGATCTCAGACATCAGTTTAGCTCTCAGGAACATATTTTTCTCAGGCATTAAATAAAGTATTTTTCTGGACTATTAATTTTTAAATCTTTAAAGACTATTTTTTAAAAATACTTACCATTTACAAATATACAATTAAACATTTACAGAAGAAATACTATGATACCTGAGATTTGTCTCAAATTATGGAAAGAAAAACTGAAGAGAGGTAAAGATGAAACAGTATTAGCCATGAGTTGGTCATTGTTTAAGAAGGGTAAAGAATGCATGAAGGTTTACTATATACATCTATTTTGGGTATGTTTGAAAACTCCCATAATAAAACAAAATACTTTACTTTTTTAAAAAAGGCTATTTTTATTTCAAAATTTTCAAATATGAAAAGCTTCTTAAGATTTAAAATATATTAAAAGTACAAAGGTTGGAAAGTAAGAAAACTGTCATTGTTTACAGATTTTATGCAATAAAAAATAATTTATAGTCAAATTATTAGAATGAGTAAGAGT
>NW_007070180.1:0-729 GCF_000164805.1 Carlito syrichta
ATCGTAACCTACTATTCTGGGAAGAAAGAACCATTTGGCTACATAGGAATAGTTTGAGCAATAATATCCATCGGATTTCTAGGCTTTATTGTCTGAGCCCATCATATGTTCACAGTAGGAATGGATGTAGACACTCGGGCATACTTCACATCCGCTACCATAATTATTGCTATCCCAACTGGCGGAAAAGTATTTAGCTGATTAGCTACCCTACACGGAGGTAACATCAAGTGATCCCCCGCCATATTATGAGCTCTAGGCTTCATTTTTCTATTTACCGTCGGGGGTCTGACCGGAATTGTCCTTGCCAACTCTTCACTCGACATCGTCCTCCATGACACCTACTATGTAGTAGCACACTTTCACTATGTCCTGTCCATAGGTGCAGTCTTTGCAATTATAAGAGGTTTTGGCCACTGATTCCCCTTATGTTCACGATTTACCCTCCATTCTCCATGAACCATGATCCATTTCGCAATTATATTTGTAGGAGTAAGTCTAACCTTTTTTCCTCAACATTTCCTCGGACTATCTGGCATGCCGCGCCGATACTCAGATTACCCAGATGCATACACTATATGAAATACCATTTCTTCCATAGGTTCATTTATCTCTCTAACCGCAGTTATACTAATAGTCTTTATAATTTGAGAAGCCTTTGCTTCAAAGCGAGAGGTATTAGCAGTTGAATTACCCGCCACAACCTTGAGTGACTTCACGGCTGTCCCC
>NW_007070181.1:0-737 GCF_000164805.1 Carlito syrichta
TACTGTAGCCTTTATGTGACATATTGTCATACTTGCTATGACATTTTGGAAAAGGCAGAACTATAGAGACAGTGGCTCCCTGAGATTGGGGGTAGGGAGAGATGATCAGGCAGAGTACAGAAGCCTTGTATGGGAGTGAAGTTATTCTATACAGTACTCCAGTGGTGAACACATGTCATTGTACAGTCATCAAAACCTAGACAATGTACAACATCTACAGTGAACCCTAATGAAAACACAGTGGACTTTGGGTGATGATGTGTGAATATAGTTTCATCACTTTTGATAATGTCCCCAGGTGGTGCAGGATGTTGAAAGTGTCAGATCTTGGGCATGTGCAAAGTCAGAGAGTTTATGGGAACTCCTTGGGATTTCCACTTACTTTGGCTGTGAACCTAAAACTACACTAAAAAATAAAGTTTACTAATTAAAAAGTATATACACATATATCCTTTGACATTGTTAAAATTTACTTCATTCAATCTGTCCATTTATTTTACTGCTAGCTCTACCCTAGAGGTGATCAAATAAATAAATGCATCTCTTCTTTTATATTGTTGTTATTGATTCTAAAATATCTATCCATTATTAAGGAGTCTGAGAAACCTTTTTCTCTTTAATACCTGTGTTATTTATTGTTCAGATTAAAGGTAATGGCTAGTGACATAATGCCTATCTCCTAAATTAAAGAATTGAAAATCTTGTGATTCATTCCATCTCAGTACATCCATCTTCTC
>NW_007070182.1:0-829 GCF_000164805.1 Carlito syrichta
TGAATTGCACAAGTTGGAATGGGGATGTATGAGAAGACACTGATGAAGCTGGGGATGTTAAACCCCTAATTTCTCATGAGTCTTCTTTGCCATTGGAAGAGGCCTCTCTACCCAGTGGTAGTAGCCTCTCCATCCCAAATAAAAGTGGTCTCTTCTACCCCAGAAGGTGGACTTCCTACCCCTAATGGCAGTGACTACTTACCCCCAATGGCAGGCACCCACTACAGTGGTATCCTCCTTTTATCTCCATCTGAGGGGATTAACCCTGTGTTGCCCAAAGAAACAGTCATAGCCTCCCCTGAAGCAGTTATCATGCAAAGCACTGCTAATTATCCACGGGATTCACCACCACTATAACCCTGTTTCCAGATGCACAAAGAGACAAGTTCCAGCAGGCTCCTAAAGGAGATATTCAAAGTGTTACCCAGAGGGATACATACTACACTACAAAAGAACTCCCTGAGTTTCTAAATTATATAAGCAGAAAGCTGAGGAACATGTCTGGGAATTGATATTAAGGTTGTGGGATAATGATGGAAGGAACTTCAACTTGGGTAAGCCTGAATTTATTGATATGGGTCCACTAAGCAGAGATTCTGCATTAATGTTACAGTTCAAGGAGTTAGGAAGGGCACTGACAATTTAGTTGGTTGACTGAAACATGGTTCAAAAGATGGTCCACAGTGAGTAAATTGGAAATATCAATTATTCTTAGTTTAATGTAGAAAAAAATAATTCAATGATTAGGAAGACTAGAATGTTAGGGTGAATCTGTCATTTAAGACTTATTCACCTTCACTGAGAGAATCCAGAAGATAAACACTTCACC
>NW_007070183.1:0-790 GCF_000164805.1 Carlito syrichta
CCACATTTTTATTATGTTGATTTGAGTGAGTATCTGAAAACAAAAAGTTTACCCTCCTGAATTAAAAAAAAGTTTACCCTGCTAAGTTCCTTCCTGAATATAATAGTAATATGTCAATAGTAATCTGTATTTTTTAAATGCATTGTGTCATTTGATCCTCAAAACAACAGACAAATGAATATCTTTCCCTCAACTGCAGAAATGAGACACTGAAGCTTAAAACCATGACAATGTGTTCAAGTTGTATTTCTAAATCTGTTTTAAGAATTCCGCTGGTCTATAGACCCTAATCTCATGTTGATAGTTTGCCACTCTGCCTGCTTAAAATAAATATTCATGTCTAAGAAATGAACACTTACATCTAATGAAAAGGCAAAATGATATTCACAGCATAATTACTTGCTATTTCATTTACTATTTTATATCAACTGACACATTTTAACAGGTAAACTTTTGCACAATTATTAGGGGAAATAATAATTCGAACCAAATTGAAAAATTACCATAACTTCTCTTTCAATATGTGTGGTGAAAATAGACAACTGGGCTAACATTTATTCTTTTGAGTTGATGACAACTTCTGTATCTTTCCCCCTCAAATGAACGTTAAAACGGGAAAATTAAACTATTGACAAAAAGAGGCTGCCTTATAAGTTACAAATTATATCAATCTAGATATTTCCTGATTAGATAAAATATGAGATCACATGAAACTTAGTACTTTAAGATTATTAATATATACTGATGGACTACAGAGCTGTATTTAAATTCCATCAGGATGATGTTATTT
>NW_007070184.1:0-744 GCF_000164805.1 Carlito syrichta
CAAACCATAAGGAAATGGAGGACTTTCTGACATCACACAACCTACCTAGGTTGGAAAAAGAAGCAATTGAGACTCTAAATAGACCAATAACAATCAAGGAAATTGACTACGTAATAAGAAAACTTCCTACCAAAAAAAGCCCTGGTCCAGATGGCTTTCCAGCAGAATTCTACAAGACATTCAAGGAGGAGCTGATACCAACCCTACTGAAGGTATTCCAGGCAATTGAAAAAGATGGAACTCTCCCCAAATCATTTTATGAAGCCAACATCACATTGATACCCAAGCCAGGTAAAGACCCAACAAAGAAAGAGAACTACAGGCCAATATCTTTGATGAACATAGATGCTAAAATTCTCAACAAAATCCTAGCAAACCGGATTCAGCAATACATCTCAAAAATCATCCACCATGACCAAGTAAGCCTCATTCCTGGCATGCAAGGCTGGTTCAACATTCGTAAAACCATAAATGTAATTAAATACATCAACAGATGTCAAAACAAAAACCACATGATCATATCATTAGATGCAGAAAAAGCTTTTGATAAAATCCAGCATCCCTTCTTGATAAAAACCCTTGAACATCTAGGCATACGGGGAACATACCTCAAAATAATAAAAGCCATCTACGAGAAACCCACAGCCAGCATACTCCTAAATGGACAAAAATTGGAACCAATTCCCCTGAAAACTGGAACTAGACAAGGATGCCCACTGTCTCCCCTCCTGTTCAACATAGTAT
>NW_007070185.1:0-797 GCF_000164805.1 Carlito syrichta
CCTTTTACACAAAGACACAACTTGAAATTATTTTATATAAGGAGATGATGCATGTCTACAAAGAGAAATACAAAATATTGTTGAAAAAAATGAAAGAGATACAGACAAATTGAAGACCTCCCAACTTCATGAATCGAAGGAATCGACATCACTGAAATGTTTGTACTGCCTAAAGCGATCTGAAGGTTCAATGCAATTTCTATCAACCCACGAGTTCCACTTTTTACAGAATTAGAAAAAACAATTCTGAAATTTACATTAAAGCAAAAAAGAGCCCAAATAACCAAAGACTTTATAATAAAAAGATTTTTAGGGAAGGAGAACCACTATCTTAGAATTAACTCCCTATTATCAAAAGTCAGACATTTCCTGGCTTTTAATGATGTTGGCTCTTTCTGCAAAAGTGTTATTTTTGAAACCTGCGCTCACATGTTAATTGCTACACATTTCACAATCGCACAGATGTAGAATCACCTAAATGTCCAGAAGCCGATCGACGGATAGTACAGATGTGTTATATAGATGTCGTGGAATACTATTCAGCTATCAAAAAGAATAAAGCAATGTCACTGGCAACAACTCGGATGAACTTGGAGCCCATCATCCCAAGTGAACTAACTCGGGAACGGAAAAACCAACATCACATGCTCTCACTTATACATGGGAGCTAAATGAAGAATCCCTCTCAAGTGGTGAAACTAGGTTCCAAAAAAAAAAAAATCCCCAGACACAGAAATGTTATAAGGAACGCTGGAGACTCACAAGGGAGAACAGAAGGGTAGAGGGATAAAAATTAC
>NW_007070186.1:0-592 GCF_000164805.1 Carlito syrichta
GTCCAAAGGTCAGCATGCCTGGGGCACATTTCTCACCTGATAGAGGATAGTAGGCAGGAACTCAGCCAGGGAGACTCGGGAACTCACACACCACAGGGAGGCAAACATTGGGGAGTGTGGGGCTGGAAGTTGCCGAGAGTGAGTGACCTTAACATTTGGGGGCAGCGGGAGTGGACGGACTGAGGGCAGAATGTTTGCTGGAGAATGGATTACATTTTCTTTCTTTCTTTCTTTCTTTCTTTCTTTCTTTCTTTCTTTCTTTCTTTCTTTCTTTCTTTCTTCCTTCCTTCCTTCCTTCCTTCCTTCCTCCCTCCCTTTCCTTCTTTCTTTCTTTCTTTCTTTCTTTCTTTCTTTCTTTCTTTTCTTTCCTCACTATTTTTTTCAGGGTGCTCTCAAACCACACAACTCAGGTCATCCTCTCAGGGTGGGCATCCCAAACTGCTGCGATCACAGGCTTTCCATTTGGTCCACATCCTAATATTCCTGCCTGGTCTTGAACTATGGGCTGGAGTATCCCCCCACCGAGGACTGCCCTCAACAAAGTTTTTCTTGGTTTTTGTTTGGGGTCAAGTTGGGGGATTGCTATGGTGTC
>NW_007070187.1:0-2085 GCF_000164805.1 Carlito syrichta
GAGGTGGGCCAGGCCCTGAATCTCTGTCAACTCATTCAGACGGGCAAGGGGGTCCACACTTGGGCTGTCCAGTGCAGCTTCTTAGGGAGGGCAGACAGAGGGGACAAGGAGGCCGAGGCCTGACATAGAGGGGACTTGGGACCAAGGTCAGACATGGAGGAGACACATGGACTGAGACCAGACATGGAGGGGACATGGAGGCCAAGGCCAGACAGGAAGGGGACATGAGGGCCGAGGTCAGACACAGAGGTGGAGACAGAGGCTGAGGTCAGACACACCCAAGGAGAGCCCCGAAGGGCATCGCTGTTTTATCATATATTCCCCTGTGCTCAGTGTGGATTAAAAACCACAAACCACAGGGGCAGCGTCATTGCCTCTTGCTTGTTCACATCCTCCAGAAATACAAACAAGAGGACTCCCCACGGGTCACACTGACTTTGGCTCATGCCGCTGTTTCCTAAGACTGACTGGATGTCCAGTGCCAGCACACACTGCACTGTGCATCTGAGACCACAGAGAGTTGCCCTCCCTGTGCCCAGAGCCTGCCCACTATCCCCTGCCACCAACAACCCCTACCTAACCTCCCCCGCTGAGACATCACCAAGGTCAGAGTGCCTGGCAGGGTTCTAAGACCAGGAGAGGTCCACACGCAGAGGCTCAGAGCTCTGATACCACCAGGGTCTCACTTTGGAAACAGCAGCCACTCAGCAAGAATGAGCAGATCTGGACCACAAAACGGCAGGCGGCCACAGTGGAGGCATGAGAGGGACACCCCAGAAGTGTCTCCAGCTCAGTTCCTAGCAGGCAGACAGAGGGCCCCAAGGGACACACTCGAAAGCAGTTACCTCCTAGCCGTTCCGGGCAGGGTTCCAGGAACCATCTCGTGTCTCTGGCTACACACAGGAGTCATCCCTACAGGGGACTTCATGTGGGAACAATGTCTGCTTTGTGGCCAGAGCTCACACTCGTGGGATTTCTGCCCTCAGCTTCCAGGGGTTTTGTTTCTCTTGAACAAAGTGAAGAGAAGCGGTCTTCAGAAGGTTCCAGAAGACCCTAGGAAGGCATTCCTCTTGGAGGGAATCACGGTTCGAGGCCTGGAGGGGACTTGCCACCTATCAGTCACCCTGACAGGTGTCCAACATCTCTGGCACAAAGAACCAGTGACCTGTGGAGGGACAGAAGCGTCCCCCAGCATCACGGTGAAGACCACTCTGCAAGGAAGGGGTCACACAGGCAGGGAGGCAGAACTCAGGCTTCCCAGACAAGAGGCGCGGGGCTGGGTCTGCTTCCCTGTGTGGCCCTCAACATCCGGCCACTATAGGGATGCTCCCTGATCCCCGATGCCCTCGTCTCTCCCCTTCACCAACACCAGATGGCTAAGATGGCCAGAGAGACTCTCCTCTCTTCGCTAGGCAGCCAACGAGAGCATAAGTGTGCACAGGGCAAGCAGAGGGAGAAGGAGAAAGGTCACAGTGATGGACACTGGATGCAAGTTCACTGCACACTCAGCACCGGGTTTGAAGCCAGCCTATGATGGCCAGTTTCAAGAGGCATGCCACCCCTGGGCAGATGGAACCAAGGCTCAGAGAACTGTAGACCCTTGCCCAAAAGCACACAGCAAACACAGGGGGTGGGACAGGACCCTGGGCATCTCAGGGTGACCATGGCCTGGGACTGTTTCCACACAGTACTGCCCTCCAGTCAAGTTCTCAGGGTGGATACAACCCATGGGTGAAAATCAGGCCCAGGTACCAGGCAGTCCCAGGTCCTCCTCCCAATGTGTGGCAGGGCCCTAGGCCATGTGTCCTTCAATGCCTGTTCTTCCTCCCACAGGCTCTGGGGTCTGACCTTCCATGTCCCTAGCAGTGAACTGGGATAAATCACAAGCCCACCTTGTGCTGGGAGGGAATTGGAGGGGCTTCCGGGGGAGCTGGTGTCCCGACTGTCCCTGTACCTGAGGGGTCATATGTGGCATTGCCCTCTGTGCAGGTATGTCAAGTTTCAACAATTGCTCACAAATGCTTCCTGTCTCAGGGCTGCCACAAGAACAGGGAAAATGCACAGAGACTGTGACACCATGCCTGG
>NW_007070187.1:2945-4750 GCF_000164805.1 Carlito syrichta
CTCTCTGTGGCACAGAGGTGGCCCCTGGGGCTTGCAGCATGGCCCGGATTAGTTCTGGGATACCGGGTTACCTGAGCCTCTTAGGAAGGTGAAGCCACCTGGCTACTCCCATTCCCGGAGGACCCATGTCAGTGTCACAAAGGCCTCAGTCCAGATAGGGCCTCTTCTTTCTCAGACAACCCAGGGAAGAATGCAAGTTCTGGTGGGAAATCTCCCAACATCACCCTCATTCCAGGAAGTGGTACCCATGAGAAGATGGAAATCAGAACTTCCCACCTGCATGGGTGACCACACGGGGTCCTTCTCTTTTCCTCCTCAGACTTGGCAGGAACAGGAAGACCAGGGGAGGTGGCTGGGGCTGGCTTCCCAGGAGAGTTCCTGGCAGGGATCCTGGCTGAACAGGGTATGCCCCGAGTGAAAGGACTTTGGCACCAGTAATGACTCCACACCTGGCCAGAACCAAGATATTTATTAAAGTGGCAGTTACAGGAAGGGACTATAACCAAGGAAAAATGAGAGAGAGAGAGGGAGTGAGAGAGAGAGATGGGAGAGAGAGAGAGCGAGAGGGAAAGAGGGAAGGAGAGAGAAAGAGAGAGTGAGAGAGAGGGAGAGAGAGGGAGGCGGGAGAAAGAAAGAGGGGGGAGAGAGTGTGAGAGAGAGAGAGAAAGAGGGAAAGAGAGAGCTATGCAGGGAGAGGGGTATATTTATGGGCTTGGCAGGGGCTGGCCAGTGCCATGTTTGGGTTTTATTGGAGGAGACTATGAGGTAGTATTCCTATAGGGAGAAGTTATTTAAGCACAGGTTTAAGCTTCGCATGTGAGGGAAAAGCTGGAGCTTAGGGCCTTTGTTGTCTTTGTTTGGTTCTATGTAGTGTTTAGCGCCATCTCGGGAGATGCCCTTCTGACTCTTCCCTGCGCCCTTCACCAAGGGTCAAGGGTCGGTGTCCTTGACAAAAGATGAGATGACCCCCACCAGGGAGGTGACCCCCCCATGAATTTAGGAACATCTCAGGAGAGGAAGGAAGCCTGGGTCTTCCACATCCACAGACTCATCCCCGGGCCTGATCTTTCAGAGAGGTAAACAAACCATCAAATCTAACTTAATGAGGAAGTCGAGGGAGATTCACTACACACTACAAGAACAAACAGAAAAGACCCAGAGGGTGACACCCAGCTGGAACGAGATGAGAGGGGAACCCAGCACAGAGCTAATGAAGATGTGGCTCAGAAAAACACAAGACAAACAGGTCACATGGCGGCATGCAGACAGCAGCGGCTGCATCTCAGATCTGGGTGAAAATGCACCATGATCCAAAGAAAAAGCATCTCCAAGAACTCTTTGTGCCAGGGAGGAAAATAATAAAACAGAAAAACTTACCAAACAAACATGCAACCCAAAGAATCAGTTTCAAAAAGGAAGCACACACAGGTTTACGGAAAGAGATGGAGAGTCAAAATAACATGCTCGTCATAAATGAGAAATCACAAGGAACAAGATCTAACCCACTGCAGGCATGGTACAGCAAACAAGAAAGAAGGTAGAGGATGAAAGCAATTAGGGAAAAGGTCACAGCTCCAGGAATGGAAAACTGAAGAAGAATGACCATCTCGCAACAGATGGCCCAACCAGTAACACAGAAGGACACACAGAGTCCATGGATAGGAAGTTCAACTGGGAGAAACCAAGGATGGTCAACACCAAACCTTGTTGGTCTACAAATGGAAATCAATTCTTTAGGAATCCAATTTTTAAAAAAGTCACATGTGATAGAAAACATATATCAGGTGACCCTCACAGGTACTAAA
>NW_007070188.1:0-720 GCF_000164805.1 Carlito syrichta
GATGCTCCAACTGAATCCAAAAAAGAACACGCTCCCTTTTACACACATACGCACACACACACAACCTGAAATAATTTTATATAAGGAGATGATGCATGTCTACAGAGAGAAATGCAAAATGTTGTTGAAAAAAATGAAAGAGATACAGACAAATTGAAGACCTCCCAAGTTCATGAATCGGAAGAATCGACATCACCGAAATGTTTGTACTGCCTAAAGCGATCTGAAGATTCAATGCAATTTCTATCAACCCACGAGTTCCACTTTTTACAGAGTTAGAAAAAACAGTTCTGAAATTTACCTTAAAGCAAAAAAGAGCCCAAATAACCAAAGACTTTCTAATAAAAAGATTTTTAGGGAAGGAGAACCACTATCTTAGAATTAACTCCCTATTGTCAAAAGTCAGACGTTTCCTGACTTTTAATGATGTTGGCTCTTTCTGCAAGAGTGTTATTTTTGACACCTGCGCTCACATGTTAATTGCTACACATTTCACAATCGCACAGATGTAGAATCACCTAAATGTCCAGAAGCCGATCGACGGATAGTACGGATGTGTTATATAGATGTCGTGGAATACTATTCAGCTATCAAAAAGAATAAAGCAGTGTCACTGGCAACAACTGGGATGAACTTGGAGCCCATCATCCCAAGTGAACTAACCCGGGAACGGAAAAACAAACATCACATGCTCTCACTTATACATGGGAGCTAAATGAA
>NW_007070189.1:0-794 GCF_000164805.1 Carlito syrichta
ATTCCACAGCTTTGCTGGTCCCACTTCCTGAGAACTGCATGGTTTCAGGTGGGGTCACAGGGAAGTTTCTAGGTGGGGCCCAGCCAGACCTCCTCCCACCCAGCTCCCCCAAAACTTCATCATCGCAGGACCCCCAAGAGAAGTGAGACAGTAGGGCCACAGAGATGGGCACTATCAGGCTTCTGAGGGTGAGCACATAGTGTCCACTGCCACATCCCCACTGCCACAAGGCTCTGCAGTAACCCTGGTTTCCCAAGAGTGTGTGTGGGGGATGGGGGCAGTGATCAATGAAGGGAATCATGCTAAGTGGGTAGGAAGGAGGCAATTTGTGTATCTGAATCCTGAGATTGAGAAGTGTCATCCTCTAGGTCACATGCCAGGGCTTATCTCCCCTGTATTTACCTGTGACCCTGAAATATGACACTGTAGTTTGCTAAAAGGATGGTGGTGGAGCAGGCCTATTTCTCAGACAGGGACTCACTGCTGTGGTTGGGTGCCTCTGGGGTATGGAAGAGGGGTTGGAAATGGAATCTGCCTTGGGGTTAGGTGAGTGGGGTTGGGAACAGGAAAAGACTGCTCTCGGGGACTTCCCAGAGTCACTGAAGAGGTACCCTCCCATCTGTGTCAAGGGCCTAGAGGAGCCCGAGGTGTGGGGCAGGTGATCTGAAGTGTGCATGTGAGGGTGGCATGAATAGGATGTAAACTGCAGGGGGCCAGGCCCTGTGGAGAGATTTAGGTGGTCCCTTGGAAGGTGTGGCAGCATCAGCGATTATTCTGGAAAAAATAAAGAGAAA
>NW_007070190.1:0-504 GCF_000164805.1 Carlito syrichta
GTCCTCTTACTTTGTTCAATTCTGAAGCTGCACTGTAGGTTGGAGGTGGTCCTTTTTGCAGTTTTGAGATGTACTTAAGGGGAGAGCTGTGATTCAAAATCTGTCTGCAGGTCCTGGTATTCGCTGACAGGCATGTGGATAATGTGGAACCCACTTCCCACTGCCCTGGAATCTGTCCGTGCAGTGGGGCTGTAGGTTTACTCCCTGAAATAAAATGTGGTTAGCAGAGGGGAGAGAATGGAGCAGATAGTGGGTTGAAGAGGGGAGTGGAGAGATAGAGGAGAAAGGGGGGGAAACAAATGAGTGTGCCAACAAATAGAGAGAGAGACCTATACTGAAACAGATGAAAACAATAGACCACAGCTACAGTCGAACCAACTCTCATACAAACAAAAATAAAACATATAGTGATGCTAACATACCAGCTATCCAACCACCTTATTAGTGTGCTGTTCCTCTATACAAAGACATGGTTTACAGACAGAAGAAAAGAGAAGAAAAGGA
>NW_007070191.1:0-635 GCF_000164805.1 Carlito syrichta
CTTTTATTTTTCTTCTGCAATGACCTGTTCTTCCTTATGAGGGTCTTCTGGCTTTGTTCACTTTTCCCTCTGCTTTACGGTCTGTCTATTCAGCAGTATGCAGTCTTGGTCCGTTAAGAGAATCTCACCAGTTCACCTATGCCGTCGCCATCTCAAAATTGTGTTTTTTATTTGGGTTTCTGTTTGTTTATTATTGGTGTAGAGAAATGCGATTGTCTTCTGTACATTTATTTTGTATCCTGAGACTTTGCCAAAGGCCTTTAGGAGTAAAGAGGTTTTTGACAGATTCTCTTGGGGTTTCAAGGTACACAATCATATCACCTGCAAAGAGAGATAACATGGCTTCCTCTTTTCCTATTTGGATACCCCTGATTGCCTCCTCTTCTCTGATTGCTCGAGCCAGGACTTCCAATACTATGTTGAACAGGAGGGGTGAGAGTGGGCATCCTTGTCTAGTTCCAGTTTTCAGGGGAAATGGTTCCAATTTTTGTCCATTTAGGAGTATGCTGGCTGTGGTTTTCTCGTAGATGGTTTTTACTATTTTGAAGTATGTTCCCCATATGCCTAGATGTTCAAGGGTTTTTATCAAGAAGGGGTGTTGGATTTTATCAAAAACTTTTTCTGCATCTAATGAT
>NW_007070192.1:0-781 GCF_000164805.1 Carlito syrichta
CGTAGTGTCACCCAAGGTTAGCAGGCTTTACAAGCTCAGCAGAACATCTCTGGGAAGTTCTGAAGATCTTCAGAGTCTACCAGCAGATTCCAAGAGTATTCTTAGAGAAAACTTCAGGTTTTGAAATGAGTCAAAGAAGAACTGACCCTGTCACCAGGCCTCATAGAAATATCCCATGACCCAGCGGCCCTTGATCTGTTCATTTCTGACCTCATCCCTCACTCAAATGTCACCAGAGTCATCTCCAGAGCTGCTACACCATTTTGTCCTTGCTGCAGCCCAGAA
This sequence comes from Carlito syrichta, assembly GCF_000164805.1. Lineage (NCBI taxonomy): Eukaryota > Metazoa > Chordata > Mammalia > Primates > Tarsiidae > Carlito > Carlito syrichta. The sequence continues at coordinate 286 of NW_007070192.1, forward strand.
GTTTCATCCCCACATTTGCAGTGTGAGAAGATACACAGAGGGACTCCAGGCCACTTGACCTGACCATTTTATGTCAACTTTGCATGCATGCTTGTGAAAAGTAGAAACAGTGTGTGGGGAAGGGAAGAGGAAGAGGATGGAGTGTTTTCTTCTCCCCAACACACTTCTCATGGGGAAGTTGGCCCATAACATGTGACCCACTCATGACAAAGGAGGACAACTTAGGCAGCATTCCCAGATCAGGAAGCTGCCCTTCCATGTCCTCTGCATTTATTTAGGTCTACTCCGATGCCTCTGCACATCAGAGCCCACCCTCAATGTCCCCATGATGATAGCAGGATGCTCAGATGAAATCCCATTACCACTTGCTCCATTCTGAAGCTCTCTTTCCCCCAGTGGGAATCTGTGGGACCTGTGGTCCACTCTCTTAGAATAGCTGAGTGACTGGGCAGGTGAATCATGACTTCTCATGTGACCTAGGATGCTTCTTAGTGGA
>NW_007070193.1:0-675 GCF_000164805.1 Carlito syrichta
GAGATACAGGGCTGGGAAGAAGTGAAAAAAGACAGGTAAGAAAGATTCCCTAAAGAATATTGATAGCTAAACAGAGACAGGCCAAAAAAATCAAGAAACAGTATAAGTCAGAAGGTAAACACCAAACGTAATCTAGACCAACAGTTTCAATGATAAAATCATAGGTCAAAATAAGCGATCAAACTAGAGTCACTTCTGTGATCTCCGATTCCAGCCTCTCCCTTTTGTTTTTCGTTGCAGCATAGGGGTGGGGCTTTGTCTCCTGTTTCACACTGTTGCCTTAAAAGCTGAGGTAAAGTTTGTTGCTAGGTGGGCGGGGCAATGGAAGTCTGCCTGGAGAATGGCAAGGCAGTTTAAGCAGGTCTGTTTTTCTCCTCTTGTCTGGGTCCTCTGGGTTGGGGTCTCACGCTGTGTGCCTCAGCCAGGGTGGACCCGGAGTTCCAGAGCTCCAAAGTTCCAAAAGGCAGGCTGTAAATGACGAGAGTGGCACTGGGTCCCTACAGAGTATTCAGCCAGTAATGGAACCGGTGTCTCTGAGGGGCGGGCGCTCAGAGCCTCCCTGTGCAAACTGTGGTGCCGGGTGCCGGTCCGGGGAGAGAGCTGGAGGGAGCAGGTACCCAAAACTTCCCCGCACGCTGCAATACCTGGCCTTAGGAATGAGGTAAAGTTTGTTGC
>NW_007070194.1:0-767 GCF_000164805.1 Carlito syrichta
CTAGGAGAGCTTGGAGCCCTATCTTCAAAGTCCTAAAAGATAAACAATTTCAACCAAGAATAACCTACCCAGCCAAGCTAAGCTTCATCAGTGAGGGAGAATTAAAATCTTTCCCAGATATTCAATCCCTAAGAACTTATGCTGCCACCAAACCATCTCTACATGAAACACTTAAGAAAGTACTAAACACAGAAGAAAAGGAAAAAAGAACAATGTCCTTCACAAGAGTACAGGGAAAAGAATAAAATATACACGAACCAACCCCAAAACCAAAGGAAAGACAAAAAAAGAAAAAAGAAAAAACCAGGTGGAAGAACAACAACTCAATAAGAACTCCATGATAGGGACGAACTCTCACATTTCAATAATTAATCTGAATGTGAATGGACTAACGCACCACTGAAAAGACATAGAATGACAAAATGGATAAAATATCACCAGGCAACAATATACTGCCTTCAAGAGACCCATCTCACTAGAAAGGATATGCACAGACTCAAAGTAAGAGGATGGGAAACAAATTTTTAGGCAAATGGAATACAAAAGAAAGGAGGAGTCGCGATCCTAATATCAGTCAAAATACCATTTAAGCTATCAAAAATTAAAAAAGATACAGAGGGCCACTACATAATGATAAAAGGTTCACTCCATCAACAGAAATATCTATCCTAAACATATATGCACCCAACATAGGTGCGCCACATTCATAAAACAACTACTAGGAAAACTAAAGAAAGACATGACTCTAACACCATAATAACTGGGGA
>NW_007070195.1:0-795 GCF_000164805.1 Carlito syrichta
TCCCACATAGGTGCGCCAACATTCATAAAGCAACTTCTAGGAAAACTAAAGAAAGACATTGACTCTAACACCATAATAACTGGAGACTTTAATACACCACTCACAACCTTAGACAGATCATCAGGACAAAAAATCAGCAAGGAGATCTGGAACCTCAATGAGACTCTGGACCAAATGGACTTAATTGATACCTATAGAACACTCCATCCAAAGACCACAGAATACACATTCTACTCATCACCACATGGAACATATTCTAAGATCGACCACATAATTGGACACAAATCAAGTATAAGCAAATTTAAAAGGACTGAAATTGTACCATGCACCTTCTCGGACCACAGTGGAATAAAAATAAACATTGACACCAACAAAGTCCCCCCAAAACCCACAAAGACATGGACACTAAACAGCATGATGCTAAATAACTCCTGGGTCAATGATGACATCAAAATAGAGATCAAAAGATACCTGGAAACAAATGAAAATAAAGATACATATTACCAAAATCTCTGGGATGCCTTAAAAGCCGTAATAAGAGGGGAATTTATATCCCTACAAACACACATGAGGAAAATGGAAGGAACAGAAATTGACAACCTAACAAGCCACCTAAAGAAGCTGGAAAAGCAAGACCACAAAAACCCTAATTTCAGCAGAAGAATCCAGATCACCAAAATAAAAGCCCAAATCCAGGACATACAGACAAAAGATAATACAAAAAAATCAATGAAACAAAAGCTGGTTCTTCGAAAGGGTAAACAAGATTGATGGTTCTCCTAGCTAGACTGACCA
>NW_007070196.1:0-417 GCF_000164805.1 Carlito syrichta
CTCAAGTCCAGTGTCTCTATTATTATTCTATGCTATTCTGCCATAGAAGTTCAGTCGACGTTTGAACTCCCATGTAGGATAATTAATCAGGACCCAGGCTCGAATCACTTGACAGTGGGGCCTTCGACCCATTGTGTTTGAGGAAATAGGGAGGAGCAGCAAGAAAGGAAAATGGGAAAGCTTGATAGGATTGGCCTTCTTTGAAATTATGGGAAGCAATGTGGAAGATATATTTGAAAGCATTAAAACACTTCACTGAGAATAAAAGACTTCTTTAGTTCTTTTCAGTAAACCTCTTTGGATTTTCCCCCTGATTTCCATCCAGTGGCGTCATTAATCTTTACTTCACTCTGTGTCTTGCGATCATAGGATTACCTAAGCCATTTTCATAATTGGAACCTCTTTAGGGGCACCAAC
>NW_007070197.1:0-584 GCF_000164805.1 Carlito syrichta
AAAGGCCGCCGGGTCCCAGGACGGCTCTGGGGGTGCCAGATCCTCGATCGGCGCCAGCGACGACGACCGCCAAGGTCTCACAACCCCCGCAGAGGCCGGATCTCTTGGGATCCAAGCGCCGGGCGTGGATGGCGGACCCGGTGAGTCTTGGGACTGCAGGCCGCGCAGGGAACGGCAGCTTAGGGCTGGCTTCCGGCCTTCCCCTCCGGCACACCGAGCGGGTTGGGGACATCCTTTGGGAAGATGTGGGAAGACGTGAGGACTGTCACCAGGTCAACCCTTCCAGTTTGTGCTGGCGGCGCCCAGGCATCTCCCTTTGAACCCGGCAGCACCCAGTGGCGTGGGGGCCCCCCCTCCCCAAACACTGTCTCGCTCTTTCCTGTCTCTCTGTACCTTTCTGCCTCTTGCTCTCCGCGCTGCGTCTCTTTTTCTCTTGGTATCTATGTGTGGGACCCACTGTCACGTCTTCTCATTTTTTCTGTCCTGCTGCTCCGTCTCTCTCCGTTTGTCTCCCAGGGCATGTTTCGCCCTCAGGGTCTCTGCGTGCGTGCCCGAGAGCGTGCGTGTGTACGTGTGTGCCTTTC
>NW_007070198.1:0-1000 GCF_000164805.1 Carlito syrichta
CAGGACCTAGTCCATTGCTTCTAGCCTGTGACCAGCCTAGTCCTCTCACCCTAGTGTCACCATGCAGATGTTAAGTTTTTCTGTGTGCCAAGATCTAAAAACAGCTGGTAGCCATGAAGAGGAACAAGAAACAGCAGATTTAGTGAGGAAGACTGGAGGAACTTAGTAGATGGTCCTTTTGAGTGTTAGCATCAGGGTAAATGAGTTTTGGACCTTGAGCTCACATGCTGTTTATTCACAAGTCAGCTTTCAGGAGAAAGTTTTGTTAGCCTAATTCTTGAGCTAAACTTTGTCCATTCCCCAGTCAAGGGAATATGGGGCTCTTTCATTGACTGTCCCTCCAGCATGTCCTCTTACAGGAAAGGGATAAAATTCCAAAGGAAAAGACACGGATGTTAGACAGGCAGAACAACAACGTGTCATATCAAGTCACTCTACCATTCATAGAAATAACATATAAAAATAATGCTTTTACTTTGATACAGTAATCACAGGGGAATCTTTGGTCCAAATTCACAGCTATATTTATAGTGCTCTCCTGAATAGAGCATAGTTTTTATAGTGTTCCTTGGCACAAGAGGATTTTCAACCATAACCTTTTTTTAATCATAAAGAAGAAAATGGGCAGTAAGTTTTCATTGTTTTTTTTTTGAGTTGGAGTCTCACTCTGTTGCCCACCTTGTCTTCCTCTCCGCTCACTTCTTGACTCTGTTTTTCCCAGACATTGGCAGCTGTGGCCCATGCATCCCTCCTCATTCATTCAGTAGGTCATTCTGAAGTCTGATGAATGTAGAGCACCATCCTTGACTGGTGGGGGACAGGAAGGGAGGGGGCCTCAGAAAATATTTTGTGGGTAAAGATAACATTATGGCAGAAAGTGCACCTTGATATTTGGGGAAGAAAAATAGTTTTTCCAGAAAGATGTTCCCATAAAGTATAGGTTGCAAACTGATCTTTCATTTTAGTAGCATGGTTTAGCTCCTGTGAGACTCTCAGGTCT
>NW_007070199.1:0-760 GCF_000164805.1 Carlito syrichta
GGTTTGAGACCCGCCTGGGCAACTTGGCGAGATCTCATTTCTACAATAAATCAAAAAATCAGCCGGGCATGGTAGCACGTGCCTGTAGTTCCAGTTATTTAGAAGGCTGAGGCGGAAGGATCGCTGGTGCTCAGCACGTCAAGGCTGCAGTCACTCCAGTCTGGGTGACAGAGTGAGACTCCAACTCAAAAAAAAAAACAAAAAAAAATTAAAATAAAAAATTACTAAGCAGGTAATGTTTTGTGTTGAACTGTGTGCCTCTAAAATTCATCTGTAGAAGGCCTTATCTTCAATATCTCAGAATGTAATCTTACTTGGAAACAGGAGAAAGACCTCAAAAAAGCAAAACTGTCTTTTGGAGAGTGGGTTCCTTGTAGTACAAATGCCCCCCACTAGGTAAGTGGCTTAGGAACTCATCAGCATCAGTGTGTCAGCTAGTGTACTGAGAGGTTGCGTTCAGCTTCAGTGAATTTTTGTTATGATTCTTTCAACACATTTGCCCATTTCATGATAGGTGATTTACAAGTGTGTCTGTCCACACCATTGAATGTTCAGCAGTTTTTGACCAAAAGAAGCAGGAACCTAATGCCCCACCTTCCCTATTCACCTGATCTCATTGTAACCAAATTTTCTTTGTTTCCCCAGATGAAAAAAGTCCTCTAAGTGAAACATTTTGCCCATGTAGAAGAGGTGAAATAAAAATGTCAGAGGCACTAGAACGCACCAAATTGGATGAGCTCAAAAACTGTTTTGAGCAATG
>NW_007070200.1:0-1255 GCF_000164805.1 Carlito syrichta
ATAGAGAGAGAGAGAGGGAGAGAGAGGGAGAAAGAGAGAGAGAGAGAGAGAGAGGTGTCAAATGACTACTGAATTCAAAAGCCCCCACTACTACCAGTGGCTTCAGCATAATAATAAGCCTGCTTCTTGTGACAACATGAATATAGAAGCAAATTAAGTTTTCTATTGTTTGAATTATATGATTTCTTTAGGAAAAAATATGACCGGAGAACCATGTGCTAGGCAACCAATTGATATCATCCAAGTTAAGGAAAACAAACCTGTGTCCATTAAAAAAGAAATGAGAACTAAGATCCAGGTCTCTATTTACCTCCTGGGATTTAAATCACATAATCTAGAAACTCCAGTGAGATCCCAGAGGATTCAGACAGGTTTACTGAAAGCCCTTTCTCATCTGCTTGCCGGTAGTGCATGCACGTGGTTTCTGGCTACCTCGCATCCCTGGCCCCACATTCTAGAAAGAGTACTGCCATTTGTTCAGAGAATTCCCTCTTCCCACTGCATGTGGTTCTGGAGGGGCAGACAGTCCATCCCTGTTCAAGTGTTAGCCACAGAGATGACTGTGGCCCAGACCTAGCCAGGCATCTAAGAATAGAAAGTCAGGATGCCTGTGCAGAAACAAGACATGGTTAATCTCAGCCTTGTCAATCACACTAAATTCCAAAGGACTGGCTCACAGACTTTCACCTGTTCAGGTACATCTGAGGCCACGACTGACAGATGTCAGTCAGACAGACTGACAGATGTAAACAGACTGTGTTACCTTAGCAAAAATCTCTGCCTGAGGGGTAAGGACACGATGCCAAACAAGTTATGATGGAGTTTTTAGGCAGATGTGAGGTTAGGAGAATCTGATTTACGCTCCTGGGTAAAAAGCAGTAGAAAATATTCATATATGGGCAATGATATAGAAACGCTGTCACTTTTCTGAATATACTAATTAAAGGTATTTAACAGAAAAATGAGAAAGAACAAGAATGAGGAAGTCATAGACGGAAGGACTGGAAGTAAGAATAGAAACAAGTTAAACAAAAAGATATACATCTAAATATCTTGAAAACACATCTCATATAGTAAAAATAAGAAAATAATGATGATCATAAATATGAATTAAATTGACAAAAACGGGAGTAGTAGATTTGTCAAAAGGAGTTCAGAATTTCTAAACTCTTCATTTGGAGGATAAAGGCATATAAATCATTCTGCTGTTAACCTTGACAGTTTAATAATGGTTTTAAAAACCTTCAAAAAATTG
>NW_007070201.1:0-949 GCF_000164805.1 Carlito syrichta
CTAAAGTTATCCACCAGGGCAGTTCTCTGCCATGTACAAAAGGCTTCAAAGTCTACAAATATGAGGCTTGCTCAAGAGCTCAAAATATTCAAGTGGCATAGTCTGGACTTGAGCCCAGTTCTGATAACACATTCCTTACTCCCTCGACGTACTCACCATCCCTATCCATCCATCTTCAAGATTCCTGAGGACAGTGGCAAACTCCTGCAAAGACCTTGCTTGAAAAGAGAAGGGGTACATGAGGTAGGGGGATAGTGACTGGGGAGCCTTTCCAGGTCTGATGATTACATATGGACTTAAATTCTGGGCATGGTAGTGCATGCCTGTAATTTTGGCTACGTGGAAGGAGGAGGCAGAAGGATCACTGGAGCCCAGCATGTTGAGGCTGCGGTGGCTGGGAGTGGACACTGCACTCCAGTCTAGGTGACAGAGTGAGACTCCAACTCAAAAAAAAATTTCCTTGGTACATGCAGACACCTAAAGTCAATTGCTTCCCAAGGCTCCCTTTATCTTTTAATCACTAACCATTAAGGATGACCCAGAAATGCAGTTAATTGCACCTGGCATGCTAGCTAGCAAGGATTTCTTCAAGGAAAAGGCCTGCAGTTCCTAAGAGTACCCAGGACTGGTGAATTGCTGACAGGTTCCCAAGCCACAGACTGGAAGGGGCAGAGTTCCATTTAGGAGCTGAAGGATTTCCTGCCCAGGATTCAACCTCCTCAACCTTTGTCATAGGGTTGCATCAGAACCCAGCCTTTTCTTTGGTGCCAGAACTAAGCAGTGTTGCTGGTGTTGGGGACCCCATCTTTGGCCTCTTCTTGGGCTCCTACCCTCTGACTCCTAAGGCCACTGTTAACAGAATGCAGCTTGCAACATGGCACCCAGATGCAGGCAGTTGCCTCTACTTGAATTATTCACAAAGGCCATAAACATTAGGTGAAACAGGCCA
>NW_007070202.1:0-558 GCF_000164805.1 Carlito syrichta
CATTTTAATTGTGAATTTATCCCTATGTAGCTGTATGCAGTTCTAAGTCATTCATTCTCATTGTTTTGGAGTGCTGATTCTCAAAGTGTGGTCTGCAGAACTCTGGGGGTCCCTGAGATCCCTTCAGGGAGTCTACAAGGTCAAAACTATTTTCATAATAGTATTAATAATAATACTAAGATGTTATTTTAATTTATCACTGTGTTGATCTTTTTGCGAATGGTATAAAAGCAGTGATGGGTAACACTGCTGGCATCTTAGACCCAATCAAGACAGAAGCACAAAAGTTGGGTGTGGTGGATCTGCCTGTAACCACAGCACTTGAAGAGGCTGAGGGAAGAGGATTGTCTGAACCCAGGGGTTTGAGACCAGCCTGTGCAACTTGGTGAGACCTCGTCTCTACTATAAATCAAAAATTAAGGCCGGGCTCGGGTGGCTCAGTCTGTAATCCCACGCTTTGGGAGCCCGCAGGTTTGAGACCCACCTGGGCAACTTGGCGAGACCTCATCTCTACAATAAATTTTAAAAATTAGCCGGGCGTGGTAGCGCGCGCCTGTA
>NW_007070203.1:0-754 GCF_000164805.1 Carlito syrichta
CCTGCTGGTAAACATCAGTGTGATTTGGGGCAAGTGACTTTGTCTTTGGAGTCTCAGCTTTTCTCATCTGTGGAAATGACAGGCCTGTTCCATAGGCTTCTAATTGGATGTGTGAACTTTAGTGAAATCCAGTACACCTTTGGGACACAGTGGATACTGAAAAAACATCAGCTTTCTTGCCACTTTGACCTCGATTGAGTACACGACAGTGAGACAGACAGACACAAGACCCACAGATCCACAGTGAAGTTTCAAGATGCTGCATCTGAGTGACATTCCAGTACTAGTGACTAGAGAGAATGTGGACATCCGAGAATGCAGCCCTTCCATCCATAGTCAGACGGTAGCATCAGGGCTCTACACATTAATCTTATGGCGGAAACTATTTCCTGCAAAATGTATTCCCAATTTTTAAAAAGTAATTTTATCTTACAGTCCTTTTAAATCTACAGGAAAACTATAATAACAGCATACAGAGTTCCCACAGACCCCATCACCGGCTTCCACCATCATTAATGTCTTACATGAGTACAGTACATCTGTCACAATTATTGGATCCATATTGGTACATTATTATTATTAACTAAAGCCCAACCTGTATTCAAGTTTCCTCAGTTTTTTCCTAATGTCCTTTTTCCATTCCAGGAGTCCATCCAAGATCTGAATTACACTCAGTCATCTTGTTTCCTCGGCATCCTCTTTGGCTGTGACTATTTCTCAGACTTCTGTTGTTTTTGATGACCTTGACCCTTTT
>NW_007070204.1:0-791 GCF_000164805.1 Carlito syrichta
CTCTCCGTGAAACACGGAGGTTTCACGCTCGTACGCAAAGGCCCTCTATGGAAAGGAACACAAATCAAGGGGAAAGAGTGAGAATGAGGTATTACAGCAGGCGGCAATGAAGAATAATAGTCACAGCAAAGAGGTGACACTGCAGCACACATTGGGCACAGACTTAAGCCAGGAAGGTGCCCGTGCACCCCAGGCCTAAGAAAGGCCACTCCCACCAGCAATCCACAGTCTCATTGCTTTCCCTGACAGGAGAAGGTGTCAAGAAAGAGCAATTCAGAATTCCCCCGGGTCACACATAATGCCTTCCCACAAGTAACTGTGAATGTCTCAGATCCCTCATTGTGGCACAGGGGAGATGAGCATTCCCGCATGGGAGAGGTTGACAAGCCGCACGCCAAAGCAGTCACCCTGTAGAGCGTAAGATACACGAAAGGGAACAAGTGGGAAGGAGGAATGACAGCACGCACACTCAGTGCCAGAACCTCACAGTGCAGCACACTTCTCACACAGCACTTTCCAAGGGAGACGGACATTCAAAACAAGCACCACCAAGGCAGTCAGCTCTTTTCCGTCAATGCGTTTGGCAGAGCAATTGTGTATCCTCCCACACAAAAATTTGAAAGGGAGAAACATTTCAGAATGCACCCAGGGAATTCACCAAGTAATGCCTTCTTGCTCCACTGTGGGGTTCCCATCGCCCCCTGGGTGGCAGCGTAGAGCTGCACATGGCCAAAGCGTGTCCCATGAGAGAACTCTTAGTTCAAACAGAGGCGCTCTGCACAGCCGAAGTC
>NW_007070205.1:0-723 GCF_000164805.1 Carlito syrichta
ATAGAACTAGTAGATAATGCTAACAGATAATTTTCTTTTTGATTGGGATCTTATGCTTTTCATATCTTGTGAGAAAGACAAATTCATGTGCTTTTGGTTATGTTTTCAAGAATGTTTGTATAGAAAGAAACGTTGGTGATAAAGACATTTTCTCCCTTAGGAGCAAACAATGTCTGTTTATAGCTTTAAAATAAAGAGACCCTGAGCCAGCAGGTTCGAGACCCACCTGGGCAATTTGGCAAGACCTCATCTCTACAATACATCAAAAACTAGCCGGGCTACTTGGAAGGCTGAGGCAGAAGGATTGCCGGAGCCCAGCAGGTTGAGGCTGCAGTGGTCGGGAGTGGCCACTGCACTCCAGTCTGGGTGACAGAGAAAGAATCCAACTAAAAAATAAATACAATAGAATCAAATAAAATAAAAGACAGTGTCTCCCTCCGAAGTATATTGCACAAATCCATACTACCTACAAAATTGAAGTAAATGTCATGGAGTTGGCAAATATTTTTTCCCATTCTGTGGGTTGTCTCCCTGCTCGCTTGATGGCCTAACATCAAGGATCTATAATGATCTCACATGTGCTGAAAAGAAAAGAAAAAAAGACAGCCGCATTACTAAGTGGGCATCATCTTTAACTCAAAAAAATAACAGATGCTGGAGAGGATGTAATGAAAAGGGAACACTATTGGTGAGAGTGTAACTAGTATAGCCTCTATGGAAATC
>NW_007070206.1:0-698 GCF_000164805.1 Carlito syrichta
CAGCTTATGATAATTAGTACATTAATTAGAGATGGACATCGACCATATAATGTGACACAAAATGGCAAACAACAAGAGAAGCAGAATGGATATTTATTAAAATTAAAAATAGCCAGTAATAACATTCAATTATTTAGCAAACAGATAGTAAATGAAGACAGCAATCAGACAGTAAGATAAAGCAATAATTCAACAAACATTTGCACCTGTGAGGCCTTGGGACAGCCAGGCCAGGTAAGAAGTCCACGCAGGGTGCAGGCTTTGTGCTTTAGCAAGCAGCAGGTGTGGCTGCCTTTTGGGAAGTGCCACACTTAGCCTGCAGAGAGGGGACAGAGAAGTGTCTGAACAATCCCCGGGGTGATGACTTGGAGTAGAGAACCACCCCCAACCTTGGTTTTGACAGCTTTCCTGTTGCATCCAGATTCGGCCCCAAAGGTTGAAGTGGAGTGGACTAGCAAGAAGTCAAACAGTGTGAGTTGGCTCCAAGCCCCCTGTTCCATGACTGTTAGGTCCATGTGTGTGGCCAGACACAAGTGTGTTCACCCTGAAATAGTCCTCCTGTCAGTCAGGAAGCAGCCAGAAAGCAGATGCATCCTCAGATGGGGGCACTTGGGAAGAATTTCAGGGGGGGGATTCTGTCAGGGCTGTGAGCAGGAGTCACCAAGTGGTGATGCAGCTCCTAGGGGTGCAGGGTAGCA
>NW_007070207.1:0-746 GCF_000164805.1 Carlito syrichta
CGGGCAATGGAAGTCTCTGCCTGGAGAATGGCAAGGCAGTTTAAAAAGAACTGTTTTTCTCCGCTTGTCTGGGTCCTCTGGCTTGGGGTCTCATGCTGTGTGCCTCAGCCAGGGTGGACCCAGAGTTCCAGAGCTCCAAAGTTCCAAAAGGCAGGCTGTAAATGACGAGAGTGGCACTGGTACCCTACAGAGTATTCAGCCAGTAATGGAACCGGTGTCTCTGAGGGGCAGGCGCTCAGAGCCTCCCTGTGCGACCTGCGGTGCCGGGTGCCGGGCCGAGGAGAGAGCTGGAGGGAGCAGGGACCCAAAACTTCCCCACACGCTGCAATACCTGGCCTTAGGAAATGAGGTAAAGTTTGTTGATAGGTGGGCAGGGCAATGGAAGTCTCTGCCTGGAGAATGGCAAGGCAGTTTAAGCAGATCTGTTTTTCTCCGCTTGTCTGGGTCCTCTGGTTTGGGGTCTCATGCTGAGTGCCTCAGCCAGGGTGGACCCGGAGTTCCAGAGCTCTAAAGTTCCAAAGGGCAGGCTCTAAACGGCAAGAGTGGCGCTGGGACTCTACAGAGGACTTCAGCCAGTAATGGAACCGGTGTCTCTGAGGGGCGGGTGCTCAGAGCCTCCCTGTGCCACCGGCGGTGCCGGGTGCCGGGCCAGGGGAGAGAGCTGGAGGGAGCAGGGACCCAAAACTTCCCTGCACACTGCAATACCTGGCCTTAGGACATGAGGTAAAGTTTTGTTGATAGGTGGG
>NW_007070208.1:0-680 GCF_000164805.1 Carlito syrichta
AAAAACAAACAGCCTCATTTCAAAGTGAGCAAACGATATGTACAGACCCTTCTCAACAACAGACACACACGCGGCCACCAAAGACATGTCAAAAAGCTCAGCCTCATTAGTCATCCAAAAATGCAAATGAAAACTACATTGAGAGGCCACCTAAGTTCGGTCGGGATGGCTATCATCCATAACTCCACAAACAACAGATGCTGACGAGGAAATGACAAACAGGGAACACTTCTACACTGCTCGCGGGAGTGTAAATCAGTACTAGCTCTGTGGATAAACATTTGGTGATTCCTAGACGATCTAAAAATCGACCCTGCCCTCCTCCTACTGTGAATATATCAGGAAGAATGAAATCCCTCTATAAAGGAGATATTTGCACATGTATGTTTATCGCCACATGGTTCGCAGTAGCAAGAACATGGAACCAGCCATATTGCCCATCTAAAGAGGACTGGATTAAAAATATGTGGTACGTAGGAACAATGCAATACTATGCAGTCAAAAGGAGAACAAAATCACGATGTTCACGGAAACCTGGATGGAGTTAGTGTCTATCCTCCTGGGGTGACCTTTCACAGAAGCAAAAACTGAGTATCACATGTACTCACTCATAAGTGGACCTTGAACGACCATCTTAATAAAAAAAAAAAAGATTTTCAGAGTTGGTAAATCGGAGGGGA
>NW_007070209.1:0-683 GCF_000164805.1 Carlito syrichta
TCTGTGTGTGTGTGTGTGTGTGTGTGTGTGTAATTTGCGACAGTGTCACTTGATTGCAGCGGGAAGATTGAAAGAGAATACAGCTAGCTAGTACTGTTCACTTCCTGGTGACTACTTGACTACTTTTACTTTTCTTTCTTTCTTTTTTTTTTTTTTTGAGTTGGAATCTCGCTCTGTCACCCAGACTGGAGAGCACTGTTCACTCCCGACCACTGCAGTCTCAACCTGCTTGGCACCTGCAAACCTTCCGCCTCGGTCTTTCAAGTAGCTGGAACTACTGGCGCGCACTACTACACCCAACTAATTTATTTAAATTTTATTGTAGAGATGAGGTCTCACCAAGTTGCCCAGGCGGGTCTCGAACCCGCGGGCTCAGGCAATCAGCTCACCTCAGACTCCCACAATGCTGTGATTCCAGGCTGAACCACCGAGCCCAGGTACTTATACTTTTCTTAAACCTTTGGAGCTTCCGATTTAATCTTGGAAATAATGGTTCTGGACTATTGCTGGGTGGCAGAAAGTTGTTAGCGGCTTTCTTTTGATGCGAGCATCTATGTGAATAATTCTTTTGTTTTCCATAATTCTTCCTTTAAAGGACAGGTGTAAATGGATTTTTTTTAAAAAGGATATATCTATATACTGTGCCTCAGAATGAAAACTTTATATTTGGAGAACGGTCTTTC
>NW_007070210.1:0-1353 GCF_000164805.1 Carlito syrichta
CAGGTGATGACTCCTGAGACTTTTTCTCTGCTCTCATAACTATTTTGGCATAAAGAAAGTGAATATTTACCATTCTCCTAAGTATGATTGGATCATATTATTCCAAATTTAAGAATTATATATAAGCACAAAGTTCTGCAAACTTAAATGATTAACTGTCCATTGTGCAATATCTGTCAAATGAAATGTCTTTATTGATTAGACAATAAAATGACTCAAATCAGGTAAATTAAACCATGAAGGCATATAACCATATCTCACTGGCAAAGCTGAAAATAACTAATAGCAATTATGACAAGCCTTGTGCAAATGCTGACAGCTGTCTGGGTTGAGGGCCCCCAAGACTAGCCCCAGATCTAGTAGTTCACTAAGAGGAATTGCAAAACTCAGCATGTAGCCACACTCATGATTTATTACAGGAAGAGGATGCAAAGCAGAATAGGCACAGAGAAGAGACACATGGAGCAAAATCTCAAGATAACCAGGTTCAAGTTTCCAAAAGTTCTTTCCCCTTGGACTTACGCAGAATACCCTGAATTCTTCCAGGGTCAAATTGTGATGATGTAAGAAAAATGTTAATGGGAAGGAACTCATCACTGCAAAGTTTCAGGGACACTGAAAAATTCAATGTCCAAGGTTTTCATTGGGCCTGGTCACATAGTCACCTTTTCCTTTGACACCTGGACCAAAGCTCCACACACTCCGAAAAGAAGCAGATGTTCAGCACAAGCCACACATTTGTACAAACACTCTAGGCACAGTACACCACATTGAACAATTAGGAAATGACGGGAGCACTCAGAACCCAAGTTCCCAGATGCCCTCTGGGACTAGCCTTGTAAGCAGGCCTTTCTAAGGGTAGCGGCACACTACTTGTGTTCTGTCAACTACGTGGTGTTGGGGGTTATCTGATCCATCGCTCTGAACCCTCTTCTAAAACATACAAGGCACTTATATTTCCAGTATTGAGTCAGATTAGTGCTGTAACTTCTCTTATGCCAAGTGAGAAGCCTGAAAAGAAAGATTTCCTGAAAGTTAGAGGAAACACAACTTTGCTCTTTTTCTTGTTTATGACTAAAAAGGGTCAAGATTAGAGAAAAAGCAACAGCAGATGTAAGTTTTGTGTGGGTCATGGAAGCAAACGAGGGAGAGAACACAGTGTGTGGGCTAGAAGCCCGGGTGGTGGAGACCATCAGACTCTGACCCTCTGGCTGTCTGGGCCTCAGTTTCCACATCTGTGAAGTGGGACTCCAAGAAGTACTTGCCTCATAAAGTTCTTTTGGCAAATGAGCTGATCTTTCTGACATATTTAAACAATACCTGGGACACACCAAGCGTAACACACTTCAGCGT
>NW_007070211.1:0-656 GCF_000164805.1 Carlito syrichta
GGTGGACCTCGTTTAATCCATTAAAAGCCTGAATAGAAAAAAAAAGACATGAGAAGAGAGGTTTTGCAGCCTTTACCAGACTGTTTTAGAACTGACACATTGGTCTCCTGCTTAATGCCTCACACTCAAAGCACAACTAACATAACAAGCTCTCCTGGTTCTCAGCACTTCAGATTCAGACTGAAACCATACCATCAGCAATCCAAAGTCTCCAGCTGACTGACTGAAGAAGATCTGTGGACTTCTCAGTCTTCATAACTGTGTGAGCCAATTCCTTATCATCTGTAGACTATCTACCTATGTTCCTATAGTCTATATGTCTTAGTGGTTCTGTTTCTCTAGAGAGTCCAGACAAATACAGATTTTGATACTGAAAGTGGTTCTAGAAAAACAGATTTTAATAATGAGGTGGCTGTACTGATTTTGGGGTTTCTTGAACTGGCTCTCTGATCTGATTAGATTTGAAGACACAAGTGACTATATCTATTGATAGAGTCTGGACAGCCTGTGGCATGGGTCACCAATAGAAATATGTTAAATATCCCTCATTGCATTGGCCTAACCAAGCAGCTGGGTGGCTGTGTATATAAGCCTTGAAAACATATTTTTTGAAAGCCAATAAACATAGTGAGGTTGCCTGTTTGTTCCTAATGTCA
>NW_007070212.1:0-711 GCF_000164805.1 Carlito syrichta
CATATTTTTTTAATCCAGTCCCCTTTTGATGGATGGCATGATTGGTTCCAGGTTCTTGATATTGTGAACAGTGCTGTGATAAACGTACATGTGCAGGTATCTTTTTTATCGAGTGATTTGAGTTCTTCGGGGTATATTCCCAGTTCACAGAAATTAACTTTAAATGGATCAGAGACCTAAATGTAAAACCTAAAACCATAAGAACCTTAGAAAATGCAGAACATACCCTTATGGAAATTGGAACTCGCATCCAATTCCTGAACAAAACCCGAAATGCACCAGAAATGCCATAAGAGATAAGATAGACAAGTGGGACCTCATTAAACTGATAAGCTTCTGCAAAGCCGAAGAAACCATCAAGAGAGCAGGAAGACAGCCCACAAACTGGGAAAAAGTATTTTCCAACTCCTTGACTGACAAAGGCCTAACATCTTGGATCTACAAGGAACTCAAACGTGCTGAAAATAAAAAAAACAAGCAACCCCATTACAAAGTGGGCAAAAGATATGAACAGATACTTCACAAAAGAAGACATCTGAGTGGTCAACAGACACATGAAGAAATATTCAACCTCACTAATCATCAAGGAGATGCAAATTAAAACTACACTGAGATACCACCAAACTCCAGTCAGAATGGCCATTATCAATAACTCAAAAAATAAAAGATGCTGAAGAAGATGTGGTGAAAAGGGAACACTCTACACTGTTG
>NW_007070213.1:0-739 GCF_000164805.1 Carlito syrichta
CCATTTAAAGAGGAGATGATAACAATCCTACTAAAGGTATTCCAGGTGATTAAGAAAGATGGAACTCTCCCCAAATCATTTTACAAAGCTAACATCACATTGATGCCCAAACCAGTTAAGACCAACAAAGAAAGAGAACTACAGGCAAATATCTTTGATGAACATAGATGCTAAAATCCTCAACAAGATCCTAGCAAACCAGATTTAAAAAAAAATCTCAAAAATCATCCAACATGACCAAGTAGGCTTCATTACTGGGATGCAAGGCTGGTTCAACATTCATAAAACCATAAATGTAATTAAATACATCAACAGATGTCAAAACAAAAACCACATGATTATATCATTAGATGCAGAAAAAGCTTTTGATAAAATCCAGCACCACTTCTTGATAAAAACCCTCGAACTACTAGGCATATGGGGAACATACCTCAAAATACCAAAAGCCATCTACGAGAAACCCACAGCCAGCATACTCCTAAATGGACATTAATTGGAACCATTTCCCCTGAAAACTGGAACAAGACAAGGATACCCACTCTCCCCCCTTCTGTTCAATATAGTATTGGAAGTCCTGGCTAGAGCAATCAGAGAAGAGAAGGAAATCAGGGGATATCCACATAGGAAAAGAGAAAGTCAAGTTAACTCTCTTTGCAGATGACATGACTGTGTACCATGAAAACCCAAGATAATCTGACAAAAACCTCCTTACACTGATAAAGGCCTTTGGCAAAGTCTC
>NW_007070214.1:0-697 GCF_000164805.1 Carlito syrichta
CCCACTCCTGTTCAGTGTTTACTCCCGTTGGCAGATGAGTGACAAGGAAACTTCAGCAGGAGAAGCCAGAATATCATCTTGGGCACCCACATGTCCGGTGCTCTTAGGGTTCCCTGGACACCAGGAAGCATGTGCAAAAAGTTGGGGGTGGGGAGTAAATGTGGGCGTGTGGGGCTAGAGCTGGGAATGGGAGTATGGCCACAACTGGGAAGTAGGAAAGGGGTAAAGGGAAGCCGTATGTTGGGGGTCTGGGAAGAGGAATAGAAAGCGGGTCTGGGACAGAATTTGGATCAAACCAAGTCCTTCGGCTGTGGGAGGAGGGTTCAGAGACTGGTCACTGGATGAGTAGGTCAGTAGACCAGAACACCGTGAGGGGCAGGCGAGTGGGACTCTCAAGGTCAGTTGGAGAGACCAAAGGTCTGGTTTCCTCCAAATCTCTTCCTGTCTGGTCACTGCCTTAGCAACCCAGGTGCTTTATACTCTCTGGACCAATCACCTGCCATCACCCCAGGTGTGTTACACTGGACACCCCGCTGACACGACCCCATTCTTAGAACAACTCCTCCCCCACGTGGCCCCCACCTCGCACCATCCTAAGGGACAGGTTCTCTCCGAATCTTGGCAGACCTTCTGATTTGTGGTTTTTGCCAGGCCACTTCCCAAGTGCCCTGTACTGCTCCATCCATCCCCAAATCCC
>NW_007070214.1:2081-2906 GCF_000164805.1 Carlito syrichta
TCTACAAGATGGATGAGAGAGTTACAAGTGTCTGTGGCAAGTTATTACTGGTGAAGACATACATTAGAACTTTGAGGACTGGAGGAGAAACTGAAGTGAGACTCTCAGGGAAATTAGCATATAGCAACAGCTGTGTCTATGGGAGAATTTAGAAAATCATGCACATGCCTAGTCAATATGCATGTGCATAATTATCCTGAGTAGGTATTAAATTTTTTCCCTCACCTCCATAATCATATTTAACAGGCAATAGTATTTGGAAAAATAAACAGTTCAGAAGAGTTTCAAAACCATTGATTACTATCACTTCCATCAATCAAGAATGAGAAAAAGAATATGAATAATAATAAGAAGAAGGAGGAAGAAGAGGAGAAGGAGGATGAGAACACAAGCTCTGAGGAGTATCTGATTTTCAGAGATACTACATTAGAATACAGAAAGGTCCAATATTCCACAATAAAATAATCACAAGCCTACAAAGCAGCAAAGAGCAAAGTTAATTGACAGAAATTATTCCTGAGGAATCCCAGATATTGGGCATACTTGACAAGTAATGGAAAGCAAGCATGTTAAATATCCCAAAAGAACTGGGGGGAAAAGTGGGAAAATAATTTGTTAAAAGTGGGAAAAGAAAATATAGACAGCAAGAGAACCTCAACAAGGATAGACACTATTACAAAAAAATTAAATGAAAATTCTGGTGCAAAAAATCTGATAACTGAGGAAAGAAACATCCCTAGGTGGTTCAAAAACATATTTGAACAGACAGATGAAACAACCAGAGAAGTGAAGATAAACCAACCCTGAGGAACACAGAGAATGAAA
>NW_007070215.1:0-697 GCF_000164805.1 Carlito syrichta
CCACGCCCAGCTAATTTTTGATTTATTGTAGAGATGAGGTCTCGCTGAGGTGCCCAGGCGGGTCTCGAACCCACGGGCTCAGGCAATCCACTCAACTCTGCCTCCCAAAGTGTGGGATTACAGGCTGAGCCACCGATCCCGGCTTGGAGATTTTTTTAAACATGCTCTGGGGAATGAGATGTATAAAGGAGTACAAAAAAAACCCTGAAATTATATTTTGGAGGGCCGGCCCCTTGTAGTACAGGCTCTTCCCGCTAGGTAAGTGTTCTAGGAACACATTGGCATCAGTGTACCAGCTAGCATTGCTGTGAGAGGCTGAGTTTGGCTTCTGTGAGTTTTTTTTTTTTTTTGGTGGTGGGGGAATTCCTTCAACAAAATTACCCATCTCCTAATGGGTGATTTACGAGTACACCTTCCTGCACTGCACTGAGTGTTCAGCAGTTTTGTTTTGTTTTTTTTACCCAAAATGACCTTAATTCCAATTCACTCAATCTTGCCCTTAGAGATTTTTTTGTTTCCCCCAATGAAAAGTCCTCAAAAGGAAACATTTTGCCAATTTGAAAGAGGCGAAACAAAAAACAGCAGAAACACTAAAGGCATCAAAATTGATGAGTTTAAAAACTGGTTTGAGCAGTGGAAAAGTGTTTCACTAGTGTATTGCATCAATTGAGAGTACTTTGAAGTTGACTGAAATTTA
>NW_007070216.1:0-691 GCF_000164805.1 Carlito syrichta
CCTCTCCCTGCCCCCTCCCTGTATTGGATGCAACCTGCTTGAAGCCTGAGAAGGCGTCTCCACTGTCTGCAGGTTCTGTGTCAGCTCTCCCTGCCCTCAGCCTGCATCTTGCAGGGCTTTCTGGAACAGGAATTCCAGACTTCCTTGTGGGAGGGACAGGAGTCTGGAGGTGAAGTGGAACCAAGGAAGATTAGTCTATGTTCCAGCTGGCCTGTGTAGGTGACGAGAAAAGGTCTCAGGGCTGCCCCATACCTGACACTGAGCCTGTGGATGGAGGGAATCTGTTTCTGGGGGCATTAGGGGGTCAAGGAAGGTTTCCCAGGAGGGATAGTATCTCTTGGATATTTGTCTCCTCTAAATCTCATGTGGATATTTGATCCTCAGTGTCTGTAGTGGGCCTGTTTCGAGATGTTTGAGTCATAGGGGTAGATCCCTTGTGAACAGCCTAGGACCATGCTGGGGCCATGAGTAGCTTCTCTATTCTTGTAAAATCTTGTCAAAATGATCCGGCGGCCAGGCTTGGTGGCTCAGCCTGTCATCCCAGCACTTTGTGAGGCCAAGGCGAGTGGATTGCCTGAGCCCACAGGTTCGAGATCAGGCCAGGCAACTTGGCAAGACCTCATCTCTACAATAAATCAAAAATTAGCTGAGCGTGGTAGCGCATACCTGTAGTTCCAGCTACTTGGAAAGG
>NW_007070217.1:0-1223 GCF_000164805.1 Carlito syrichta
TCCCGGTGCACTGAAGCTCGGATCACGAAAGCACAACAGGAACCCAAGAGGTGAGGAACTGACATAAGGATGACCACCTGACCTAAAGGACAGAAAGACCAGAAAGACCACCCAACGGAAAGGGTAAGAATAAAGACCTTTGCATAGACCTGCGAATAGATGGCAGAAGGAGAGCTTGATCACCTCCTGGAGCCAGGTAGTTATGTCCAGCTGAAGGAAAGGGCTGAAAGGCAGTGGAAGGAAACACTGTCTGAAGACGAACCCGTAGGCTTCTAGGATTAGGATGGAGAGTTGAAAAATGTGCTGTGTGATTGTGTGTATATGAGACGGAGGGAGGGAGGGCTCCGCATAAAGTTAGTTTGAATTGGGGGTGTACCAATCTGCCAATTGCTAAGAGGTATCTGAGATATCTTCATGAGGAGTATGACTGGAAGGGGACAAAACGGATGTTTTACATACCCCTCATTCTCTTATTTGTGTGTGTCTGTCGTTTTGAATCTGCTAAAAAGCTGGTTGAGTTATTATGCTTTGTTTGATGGGAAATGTCATCTTTTAAAAACTTGATTGGCGTGTGTTTCTTTATGTCATTTTATGTTTCCCTCCATTCCCATTGTGCAGTGTTTCCCCTGACCTGTTGGCACTGTTAAAACTTCTGCCTTTTGTTGTTAAGGTTCTAGAAAAATTGCCTGCTATGTATTTGAAGTGTTACCAGTTATCTTAAATTATTTTCAGTGACCACGCCCCCTCTCTTCCTTAGCCTGGTTCTCCTTCATAAATTCTGAAGGAGCTCATTCTAATCCACCTGTAAAGAAAGGTAAAAATGTCTCTTATATGCTACTTAGCCTTTTTCTAACTCAGTGCAAGTTAATGCCAGTCTTAGAAAAAAATAATTTTGTAATCTTTCTCTGGCAACTAAGGAAATGAATAGGCTGTTCTTGTTTTCAAATGCTAAAAGCCAGGTTAATTGAGAGTAAATCTGTTTCTAAAGGTTTAGGCCTTGCCTAAGATCGTAATCAACTGCTTGTCCCTAAAAACTGTTGAGAAGTCTCTTAGAGTCATATAATGTATGTAAGTCCCTACTTTATATTGTAATGCTAGATAAAACTACTAATTGTTTTTTTGACTATGCCTAACTAGCACACCTCTTACAAGACTGGTAAAGCTTTAAATGCTAAATACTTTGCAGGACTTAATAAGGCATGTAACTGGCCATTCCCACCTGA
>NW_007070218.1:0-691 GCF_000164805.1 Carlito syrichta
AAATAAGATCATACAATGTCTGCTTTCAGACCATAATGGAATTATTCCAGATCAAAATTCGAAAGAAACTGGAAAAATTCTTAAATATTTGGAGGTTAAACAACACATTTCGCAACACGTGGGTCATGAGGAGATATCAAGAGAAATTAAAAATGTATTTTGAACTTAATTTAAAGGAAAATACAATTTATTAAAATGTGTGACATGCAACAAAAGCAGTGCTTAGAGGGACATTTATAGCATTGAATACATGTATTAGAAAAAAGAGAGATAAAACAATAATATAAGCTTCCACATCAGGAAACTAGAAAAAAAGAGCAAATTAAATCTAAAGGAGAGCCGGGGTCAGTGACTAAACCTGTAATCCCGTGTCTTGGGACACTGAGGTGAGTGGATTGCCTGAACCCGCGGGTTCGAGACCTGCCTGGACAACTTGGTGAGACCTCATTTCTACAATAAATCAAAAATTAGCCGGGCATGGTAGTGCGTGCCTGTAGTTCCAGCTACTTGGAAGGCTGAGGTGGAAGGATCGCCGGAGCCCAGCAGGTTGAGGCTGCGACTGGGAGCATACCACTGCACTCCAGTCTGGGCAACGGAGTGAGACTCCAACTCAAAAAAATAAAAATAAAAAAATAAATCTAAAGCCGGGCTCAGTGGCTCAGCCTGTAATCCCACGCCTTTGGGAGGCTGA
>NW_007070219.1:0-600 GCF_000164805.1 Carlito syrichta
TTCACCTCACTAATCATCAGGGAGATGCAAATCAAAACCACACTGAGATACCACCCAACTCTAGTAGAATGGCAATTATCAACATCTCAGAAAATAACAGCTGCTGGAGAGGGTGTGGTGAAAAGGGAACACTTCTACACTGTTGGTGGGTGTGTAAACTAGTGCAACCTCTGTGGAAAGCAGTGTGGAGATTCCTAAAAGCTCTAAAAATTGACCTTCCATATGACCCTGCAATCCCCCTACTGGGAATATACCCTGAAGAACACAAATCACTCTATAAAAAAGATACCTGCACACGTATGTTTATCGCAGCGTTGTTCACAATAGCAAGAACCTGGAAAAAACCATGCTGCCCATCAAAAGAGAACTGGATTAAAAAAAGTGGTACATATACATGATGGAATACTATGCCGCCATAAAAAAGAACAAAATCATGAATTTCGCTGCAACCTGGATGGAACTAGAGTCTATAATAATGAGTGACCTCTCACAAAAACAAAAATCCGAATATCACATGTTCTCACTCATATAATGGACCTTGAACATCCAATGCAATACGATAAGAAAATGATTGATGGTACTGGGAAAGTATGGAGGGGA
>NW_007070220.1:0-701 GCF_000164805.1 Carlito syrichta
CACAGCTGTTAAAATCATCTTTCTCAGACACTGCTTTAATCTCTTCAGTCCCATCAGGAACCTGTGATAATGTTCCATTGCCTTTCTAGCAAATCCAGAACTTTCATCCAGCCTTCAGTATCGCTTTGTGATTTCCAACTTACCATGTTTGTTTGTCGGTATGTTGTGGCATCTACTACATAGTATTTGGTCACTCTCATTTCTGTTTTGACCATTTAGCTCACCTAGAATTTAATTATTTAAATGGTTAGTGTGCATAATTATACAAATTTTTATAGATTTTCATAAGAATAAAATGTGTCTTAAGAGACTTCTCTAATTGTGAATGTTTCATACATATTAACGGTTATAATTTCTTGGGGAGAAGAATGGCAGTTGTGATATAAAAACAATATTCTGGAACCGAGAGCACCTAGAATGTCTGTGATCTCCTTTCCTGCCCATCCACCTTTTCTTTGTTTCACTGTGTAGAACTTCCAAGATTTCTCTGGACATGCAGGTCACTGATCGTGTTTTAAGCCATCACAACTAGTTTATAAAATTTTCTAAATAATTATGTATAATTTAAAACTTATTCTGTTATTATTTTACTTATTATTTTGGCATAATGATAATCACATATTATTTTATGATTTTTGTCTCATCTTTTATGGATAAAATGACTTAATAATTTGGAATATATTATCATAGTTATCATGAGA
>NW_007070221.1:0-1359 GCF_000164805.1 Carlito syrichta
CAGGTCTCGAACACGTGGGCTCAGGCAATCCACTCGCCTCAGCCTCCCAAGGCACGGGATTACAGGCTGAGCCACCGAGCCTGGCTGAACAACCATTTCTGATGAGCACCTTGCAAACTAACAACTGAAACCACTTCCGTGAACTCAGGCATTGATGGATTCATCTTACAAAAACAAGGTCAAATTTTCCACTGGTTTTATATTGCTCTACTTTTTCTAAACTTTATGATAAAAAAAAAATAAGGATGTCTTGCCAGGTGCGGTGGCTCATGTCTGTCATCCCAGCACTTTGGGAGGCCAAGGAGAAAGGATTGCCTGAGCCCACAGATTCAAAACCAGCCTGGGCAACATGGCAAGACTTCATCTATACAATAAATCAAAAACTAGCCAGGCATGAAGAGATGTGCCTGTGGTTACAGCTATTTGGAAGTCTGAGGTGTAAGGATTGCCTGAGCCCAGCAGGTCGAGGCTGTGGTGGCCATGAGCATGCCAGCCTGGGCAAAAGAGAAAAAAAAAAGAACACATATATATATATATATTTTTTTTTTTTTTTTTTTTGAGTTGGAGTCTCACTCTGTCAGACTGGAGTGCAGTGGCCACTCCCGGCCACCGCAACCTCCAACTGGGGGGCTCTGGTGATCCTTCCGCCTCAGCCTTCCAAGTAGCCAGAATTACAGGCATGCGCTACCACACCTGGCTGATTTTTTGATTTATTGTACAGATGAGGTCTTGCTGCCCAGGCGAGTCTCGAACCCGTGGGCTCAGGCAATCCACTCACCTCAGCCTTCCAAAGGCGCGGGATTACAGGCTGAGCCACCGAGCCTGGTTTATTTTTTATTTTATTTTATTTATTTGTTTTTGAGTTGGAGTCTCACTCTGTCGCCCAGACTGGAGTACAGTGGCCGCTCCTGGTCACCGCAGCCTCGACCTGCTGGGCTCCAGCGATCCTTCCACCTCAGCCTTCCAAGTAGCTGGAACTACAGGCGTGCGCTACTACGCCCGGATGATTTTTTGATTTATTGTAGAGATGAGTTCTCGCTGCCCAGGCGGGTCTCGAATCCGTAGGCTCAGGCAATCCACTCACCTCAGCCTCCCAAAGGCACGGGATTACAGGCTGAGCCACTGAACCCGGCATTTTTTTTATTTTTTTTTTGAGTTGGAGTCTCACTCTGTCACTCAGACTGGAGTGCAGTGGCCTCTCCCGGCCACGGTAGCCTCGACCTGCTGGGCTCCGGCAATCCTTCTGCCACAGCCTGCCGAGTAGCTGGAAGTACAGGTGCGCGCTACCACGCCCGGCTCATTTTGATTTATTGTAGAGATGAGGTCTCGCTGCCCAGGTGGGTCTTGAACCCGCAGGCT
>NW_007070222.1:0-683 GCF_000164805.1 Carlito syrichta
CCATCTTACCTAAGCAATCTACAAATTCAATGCAATACCCATTAAATTACCAACAACATTCTTCTCAGACCTAGAAAAAACAACACAGGAATTCATATGGAAACACAAATGTCCAAGAATAGCCAGAACAATCCTCAGCAAAAAAAAAAACAAAGTAGGTGGTATCACAATACCAGATTTCAAACTTTAGTATAAAGCTACAATCATCAAAACAGCTTGGTATTGGTACAGGAACAGGCATATAGATCAATGGAACAGAATTGAGATTCCAGAAGCAAAACCTCAATTTCTTAACCAACTCATCTTCGACAAAGCCCCCACCACCTACCAATGGGGAGAGGAGAACCTATTCAGTAAATGGTGCTGGAAAATTGGCTGACCACATGCAGAAGATTGAAACACGACCCCTATCTATCCCCATGCACAATGGTTAACTCCAAATGGATCAGAGACCTAAATGTAAAACCTCAAACCATAAGAACTTAAAAAAGGAAGGAAATACTCTCATGGGAAATTGGAACCGGCATCCAATTCCTGTACAAAACCCGAAACCCACAGGGACTTAAGAGAGAAAGATAGACAAATGGGACCTTATTAAACTGACAAGCTTCTGCAAAGCCAAGAAACCAATCAAGGAGAGTAGGGGAGACAGCCTACAGACTGGGAAAAAAGTATTTTGCCAA
>NW_007070223.1:0-583 GCF_000164805.1 Carlito syrichta
TGTCTGTGATGGGTGCTTTTTTCTGAAGTGGGTTTTGGGGGCTTCAGTATTTAAAAGAAAGCTGGTGGGGGAGAGAAGCTAAGGAAGTAGACAGGAGGTGAGTTTACATTTTACATATGAATAAAGAGGGTAGAGGAACAGTCAATTATGCATTCATCTGCTCAGTAAATCTACCTTTCACAGAAGATAAAGTAAACATGAGGACATACACAGAAGAGGGAGAAGTCAATTATGCATTTGTCTCAGGGTGAGAGGAGGGGTAATTTCTAGTCTTGTTCTTGTTCTGTTAATTGACATTGTCAGGATGAGCTACAACAGAAAAATGTGCTTCTAGACAGTCTACAGGGGAATATGTATTCTGAAAGACTTCCTGGTGAGCAATTTGTGAGTGAGGCCCTTTGGGGTGATATGTGGCCTTGTATCCTTGTAGCTATCTGTTTGCGAGTAAAAGCAAGGTAGTTTTTTGGGGTGTGTGACTGAGTTTCTCGGCTTAACTTTCTCTTTGGCGTAGTGAGTCTGGGTCCTCGGATTCTGTTTTCTTTTATAATCCTGTTTCAGAAGAGACTTCCTCATCCAAAGGAGG
>NW_007070224.1:0-547 GCF_000164805.1 Carlito syrichta
CTCTCCATTATTGTTTTGATATCTACATTTGCATTTTGAGACCCTTCATTCTGGGGACTTTTCATTGTTTGTATTCCAAAGTCCATTTTCTCAGTGTCTGCTCTCCCAGGCGACTGGAAAAGACCCATACTCTTCTTTTGGTTTTTCTTCATTTCTGTAAATTTTTCTCCCTTTACCCCTTTCCCTCCCCCTCTTCAATTCTGTTTTTGAGGGAAGGTGGGGTTGCTTTTATTTCTCTTCTGCAATGACCTGTTCTTCCTTATGAGGGTCTTCTGGTTTTGTTCACTTTTCCCTCTGCTTTACCGTCTGTCTATTCAGCAGTATGCAGTCTTGGTCCCTATATTTAAAAAAGGGGGCATATATAAGAGGAAAATAATGGAGGAAGGGGGGGTCAATATGGAGTTAGAAAGAGAGAAGCGCGAGAGGGAAAGCTGATATACATACCATCTATCATGTGAGAACGAGACACTGGGCTGGGAAGAGGTGAAGAAAGACACCTAAGAGAGAGTACTGATAGCTACATAGTACTAAAGAGTACTGAAGCAAC
>NW_007070225.1:0-1090 GCF_000164805.1 Carlito syrichta
CCTCCCAAAGTGCTGGGATTGCAGGGATGAGCCACTGCACATGGCTATAGGACTGTTTCCACTCTGAATTTGCCTCTGCGTTGCATGGCCCTTGGGGACTGTGGACAGTTTTAATACCTGGCTAAGGTTGAGTTGGGGCACTCTCCCTCTCCCTCTCATCCCTCTCCCTCTCTCCTGCTTTCTTTCCCCCCTCTCTTTCTTTCCCCACTCTCTTCCTCCCTCTTCCTCTCCCTCCCCCTTTTCTCTCTCTGTTGGAAAGAGACCAACATAGAATTGGCCAGGATGTATTCATCTGCAGAGCACAGACTTGCTGCATGAATACACAAGCGAGGACATGTGTGTGGGAAGGTGCATAGTTTTGCATTCCAAACATCAAAGGCAAAAATCATATTTCCATCAGCCATGCTATATCATCGATCTGTTCTCTCTGTAGAAAATGGTATTAGTAAATCACTGTCATAAGGAGAAGCAGTAAAATTGTGGAGGGCGGTGTTGTAGAAGTGTGTCTGGCAGTAGACTAATAAAGTGTGGAATCGTTTTGGGTTTTGTGATATATGTGGTCTTCATTCAGTTTTTTAAAAACTGTGATTTGTCTTATGGACTCACTCTAAATAAACATTTTTCTTGTGTGTTACTTTTCCAACTGGAAATATTGTGTTTCTCTCCTTGAACACCCTCCTCTCCCTCTCCAACCTCTATTCCTGGATATGCTTCTAGCTTAGCCAAGGTTGGATTTGGCCAAAACCTTCATCTGTCCCAGCATTCAGGCAACAAGGGGACACGCTTTCCAGACAGAAGCACGTGCCAATGTTCTGGGGTCAAAGTGACTGGACTGTCCAGGGAAGGACAAGGATATAACTGTGGCTGGGACTGGTTGAATCACCTGCAGGGCATTGGGAGATCAGAAATGGGGCAGCCAAGTCAGGCTGTGGGGGTCATGGTCATGATTTGGGCTTTCAGTAAGAGATGATGGGACTCACTGGGGCTGGTTCAGAGCAGTGGCCTGGCTCACTCACACATTCCAAGATGATTCTTGCTGCTGTATTAAGAGTGACTTCTAGGATTGTCCGCAGGTTTATCTGGAGGGTTC
>NW_007070226.1:0-2466 GCF_000164805.1 Carlito syrichta
CGGTGCACGGGCACCTTCCTGGCTTAAGTCTGTGCCCAATGTGTGCTGCAGTGTCACCTCTTTGCTGTGACTCTTATTCTTCATTGCCGCCTGCTGTAATACCTCATTCTCACTCTTTCCCCTTGATTTGTGTTCCTTTCCATAGAGGGCCTTTGCGTACGAGCGTGAAACCTCCGTGTTTCACGGAGAGAAATCTGCAAGACATAGTGCCGCAATGAGTGACACAAGTGCTCCACAGTCACGAGCAGGAGAGCATTATGTGTGGATGGGGAGAATTCTAAGTTGTTTTTCCCTACGGCATTTAAACCCAATAAGGACTACCAGGGCTGTGCCGTTTTCATTGCTGAGTAAGCACGGAGAGCCTCTGTTACACTGGGGGTGAAGCTGGGTCTTCCTGGGGACACGCTATTGAAGCCTGCGCTGCACTGCACTTCACTGGCAGTCTGTATACACTGGCTTTGTGCGTGCTCTCCGCCCTGATTCTCAGAGCTCCCCTGCATATACACCATACTAGGCAGGGAGCATTTGGTGACCAGAGTGCGACTTCAGGTGCTGCACTGTCTGGATCCAGATCTCCACCGCCATGGGTAGCCAAGCATGCTTCATTCAGCGGAGAATGCTGAAAAGTTTTCTCTTTTGACACGGGCGTCTCACACGGAATACAATGGCTCTGCGGCTTCATTTGCCAACGAGGCCCGAGAGCCATTGTTTGCTTTCCGGAAAACAAGAGTCTTCCATGGGAGACATTCCTCAAAACGGCACGTCACTGAATGGGGGGGGCAACAAGTATTCTACTGGCTTGGTCTTTGGCGTGACACCTGATTCTCCCTGTTTTTCAGCGTATATGATCCTACATTGAGTGCATAGGCCTAGCAGAGCTGTATTCAACGTTTCCTGTATACAAAGTGCACAACTCCATGGTGCCACACTGAGCGACGTGACCGGTTCGCTGTCATCTTTGGGAAAGCATGATTTGTTCACCTATCGAATTCTAAAGTGTTTTTGATTTGACCTGTCCGTCTCCTATCCAAAGCCATTGCTCTTCCGTCGGCATTTACGAGGAAGAGCTGACAGGCTTGGCTTGCTGGCTGTGAGTGTGCATCAACTTTGGGAAATGCCGCGTCAAAGGTTTACTGCATTGTGATGTATTTTCCAGTAGTTTGATTCTTGTTTGGTGTATGGTGTAATAAATGATTCTCAAGGTATGTCTTGAATGAGCATAGCCGAGCGTTATGTCGATACTTCACATGTAGGAATGAACATGTCAATTGTGTCACACTGAGTCAAATGAGTTCTACACACTCAATTGCAGAAAAGCAGTGCTTGCCTTCTGTTTGAATCCTAAAAAGTTTTACCCGTTCGCGTTCTGTAGGCTACGAAATGCAGTCACTCTCGCGTTGGCCTTGCTGAATATGCGTAAACGGCCTCTGTGAGGCTTGTTGTTGTGTATCTTCCTTGGGAAGGAGGTTTTCAAAATGTGCAGCACTCTTTATGGGCTATCTATGTTATTCTATCTTGGTGCACGCTGCAACACATGAGTCTGAGTCTCCCAGTTTTCTTCTCATTTGTACTTAGGCTCTGCAGACTTTCTTTGTTTGACCTAAGAATTCTTTCATAGGACACACTTTGCCAATGTGTAGTTGAACGCTGCCACCCAGGGGGTGATGGGAACCCCACAATGGAGCAAGAATGCATTACTTGGTGAATTCCCTTGGTGCATTCTGAAATGTTTCTCCTTTTCAAATTTTTGTGTGGGAGGATACACAATTGCTCTGCCAAACGCATTGACGGAAAAGAGCTGACTGCCTTGTTTGTGCTCATTTTGAATGACCATCTCCCTTGGAAAGTGCTGTGTGAGAAGTGTGCTGCACTGTGAGATTCTGTCACTGAGTGTGCATGCTGTAATTCCTGCTTCCCACTTGTCCCTTTTCATGTATTTTACGCTCTACAGGGTGACTGCTTTGGTGTGCGGCTTTTCAACCTGTCCCATTCGGGAATGCTCATCTCCCTTGTGCCACAATGTGGGATCTGAGACATTCACAATTACTTGTGGGAAAACATTATATGTGACCCGGGAGAATTCTGAATTATTCTTTCTTTATACCTTTTCCCGTTAGGGGAAAGCAATTACACTGTGGATTGCTGTCTGGAGTAGCCTTTCTTAGGCCTGGAGTACACGGGCATCTTTCTCGTTAAGTCTGTGCCCAATATGTGTTGCAGTGTTATGTCTTTGCTGTGACTATTATTCTTCATTGCCGCCTGTTGTAATACCTCATTCTCACTCTTTCCCGTTGATTTGTTTTCCTTTCCATAGATGGCCTTTGTGTATGAGCGTGAAATGTCCGTGTTTCACGGAGAGAAATCTGCACTACATAGTGTCCCAATGAGTGACACAAGTGCTCCACAGTCACGAGTAGGAGAGCATTATGTGTGGTGGGGAGAATTCTAAGCTGTTTTTCCCTATTG
>NW_007070227.1:0-649 GCF_000164805.1 Carlito syrichta
ATTCCATGCCTGGCCTACCCTTAGCGGGAGTGGTTTTGGTCCACAATGAAGTGTGCTTTGATTGCGGGGATACGCTTCCTAGGTGTCCATAGCCAACGATTTAGCTTGCTTCCCTTAGGGTTCTATGAGTTTCCTTTACTTCTCACCACCAACATTCACCACTCAACTTTGCGGAGAGAACCCTGGCATTTGTTCTTGCCACAGAGTCTCCTTGAAAAGTAGCCAGACCTGTGAGTGAGAATTTCAGAGTGCTGTGATCATAGACAGTGCCTCTACTGCGAGGAAAACCTTCTCCAAACCCATGCGCGGGAGCCAACGGGAAGGACAGAGACCCACTTCTCTTGGAGTGACATCCATGCTTCAGGGGTGGGTGCTGAGTGAGGCCAGGTGTCCAGGTCCTAACGGGTGATCGCCACCAGCATGTCACCTCTGCTCTACAAGAAAAGCAGCGTGAAGACAATCTGAACCCCACTGTCCCGGCCTGCCCGGCCCTGCACAGAGCTCCAATCCTGTGAGTGGGCAACAGATGGGGGAAGGAAGCCCCAGCCTCTGGGGCTCACTTGCCAGGAACGGAGCCTCCATGACTCAGAGCTGGAAGGAAGAAGACACTGACTCTCCGGTCTGGGAGCTGAGGGGAGACACAGCATCA
>NW_007070228.1:0-746 GCF_000164805.1 Carlito syrichta
AACTTGAACAGACCAATAACAATGCAGAAAATCAACTCAATCACAAGAAATTTCCCTGCCCCCCAAAATCCATGAATCAGATGGCTTCCTAGCTAATTTCTATAAGACATACAAGAAGGAACTGACACCTAGTTTGAAAATATTTTTTCCTGACCCATATGTTGTCTTTTCATTTTGTTGCTTGTTTCCTTTGCTGTGCAGAAGCTTTTTAGTTTGATATACTCCCATTTGATTTCTTTTGTCGCCTAAGCTTTTGATGTGATAGTCAAAAAATTATTGCCAAGGCCAATAATTTTGACCAAGAAGCTTTTCCCTTGTGTTTTATTTCTGGGATCTTACAGTTTAAGACTTTACATTTAGATCTTTAATCCATCCTGAGTTGGTTTTTGTGTTCTCTATAAGATAAAGGTTCAGACGGGCTCTGTGGCTCAGCCTGCAATCCCGCACCTTTGGGAGGCTGAGGTGAGTGGATTGCCTGAGCCCGTGGGTTCAAGCGCCACCCGGGAAACTTGGCGAGATCTCATCTCTACAATAAATCAAAAATGAGCTGGACTTGGTAGCATGCACCTGTAGCTCCAGCTACTTGGAAGGCTGAGGCAGAAGGATCGCTGAAGCCCAGCAGGTCGAGGCTGCAGTGACCGGGAGCGGCCACTGCACTCCAGTCTGGGTGACAGAGTGAGACACCAACTCAAAAAAAAAAAAAAAAAAAGGTAAAGGTCAAATTTCATTCTTTTGCATGTGTATGG
>NW_007070229.1:0-720 GCF_000164805.1 Carlito syrichta
AGATCCAGAAGAAGTATAAAACCTCTGATAAAATGAAGTCTTCTTACAGGAAAAGGGGAGAGCCTGCTTTATTTCGTGCTCAAGTCAAACATGTTACTAATCATAATTTTTCTTATAAAGGACATTCCAACTCCCTCCCTATTTGTTTTTATAATAATTCTACTTTTAATAATTATCAGACTTCTTGCTTAATGTCTACCTTTAAGTCTCTGAAGTACAGAAAGCCCTTATCAGGACAGTATCAAGGACGGTTGGCGACTGGAGATATTAATGCCTGGAGGAACCGCCCCTGGCCGTGCGACTAGAGCTTCATCGCCTCAGCGTGTCTGCTTGCCCCTTCAAGGATACAGAAAAGGACTGGTCACTCACATGATGAGATGCTGGCTTCCCAAAAATGGAGAGACTGTGCTTATAACTCTAAGGTGGACTATCCTGTACACGGTGAAAAATTATATATTAGTGACTGGGGTTTTAATGGCTCTACGCTTGCCACAACTAGAAAGCACCCGTATGGATGGGCTACATCCATGTTTCAAACTTCTCTGTCCTCTAATCATTCATTACAGACTCAGTTTTATTGATTGTTTGCAGCAACAGGTCCTGCAACACTTTATTGTCCTCACTCTGGTTTTACAACCTTTTTACAGGCTTGTGTTGATTCCCCATATGTTTTGTTAATTGCTAATGCTCATTCAATTTACTCAGTAATATATAATTTTT
>NW_007070230.1:0-613 GCF_000164805.1 Carlito syrichta
AACCTAGTGTTTAGGTTGTTAATTTATTACTACCTTTTGACATGAAGGTGAGTTTTGAGCATTGATTGTTTCTTAAGTTTCTCTTTTTTAAATATTTGTTTATTATATAGTTGTGGGGCACAATTCCAGGTTAGGTATACAAACATTGATTATACTGGTAAATTTGTTGATGTATGCCCCTCCTTCCCCTAGCAGTTTCCCTAAACTGCCAATCCCATCCCCGTCCCCTGACAGTTTTCCATTACTGCCAAACATTTTCTCATAGTATTACAATTGGTCAGGCTCCCCTTATGAGTGAGATCATATGGTATTCTGTTCTTTGTTTCTGTGATAGACTATGTGTATCATTGACTCCAAATCTATCCAAATTGCTGCCAAGTCCATATATTTGTCCTTTATAGACGCATGATATTCCATTGTGTATATATACCACATTTTCTTTATCCAGTCCAGCTTCAATGGGCAATGTTGTTGGTTCCATATTTTTGCTGTTGTGAATAGAGCTGCAACAAACATACGTGTGCAGATATATCTTTTTGGTAGAATGATTTGAGTTCCTCTGGCTATATTCCCATTAGGGGAATTGCTGGGTCATATGGAAAATCAATTTCTA
>NW_007070231.1:0-2014 GCF_000164805.1 Carlito syrichta
CTTCTTATGGCTGATGCAGGCTGATAAAGTCACTTTCTTTTTCCTGAAAAACTATTACGATTGTTTCTAAACATTTAGTGGAAAGTTCGAAAAGCAGGCCACTAAGGAGAAACACATCACCCATCAAAGTAGGCATATGTTGCCTGTAGGATAATCTGATGATCAGGATTTTAGGTTCCCTCTTGGAACAATGAGAAAAATCACTTCACAGCTTAATTTCAAAGTAGTAACGCAGATAACTGACTTTTAAAGGACTTTGCAAACAGTAAGGTCCAGGTTATAACAAATAATCGTTAAAATGCTACCATAGCAACTTAATCTAAGAGAATATATTTTATTGGGGGGATAAATTAGGCTATAAATGAAATGAGCGCTGAACAAGACATACAGATCACAGAATTGATATTTCTTCTCTAGGAGAAAACATGAAGAGCTTGAAACAATTTGCGAATATACTTAGTTTTAAACCTAAATCCTAATACCATTTAGTCCTTGTTAATTATTAATAAAACAGAAAAGAGTCTGTGTCTAAATGCAGTTAGTTTCTAGTGGACATAATTAGCAGTGTAAGAGTTAAACTCCAAAAATACAAGAAAAACTAAAGTAGTATTCCAAAATGATGTATATTTGATAGCTTTAGAGTCCATGAACTCAGACTCATATTTGGTTCTAGTTATGTAGACATCACCCAGCTTCCAAATATTATCACAGAATATTTGTTCCAAATTTGTTTTAAATCTGCCATGAAAACTTGCCCATAGTCTAAACATGAGTTTTAGCAGATGAGAAAAAATGATTCTGGTGTTTGAATCACACTTTCTCAGCAAGGGAGTCACAGAAACCTGCAAAGGCAGTAGGCCAACAACTCCAAATTAATTTCATTACTGAATTAAATAAATACAACTACACTAATGTAAAATATAATTTTTCATTTAAGCTAATGCTTTAAACAGTATGTATTGTGTTTTTAAGACAGAGCTTTAACTATATTATTTTGCAACAATTTAGCACAGAGAATGGATCTATGAAATTAATTCTTTAGAAAGCAGAGTCCCTAACCCCAAATTACAAGGAGGCTCCCCAAATGTTACAACTATGTTCATTTTCTTTTGCTAAGACTACACAAATGAGATGTATATAACAAAGACTTATTGATAAAAAGACTCTTGCTTGTAAGACAGTTGAACCAATATTATTAAATAAGACAGTACATGAGTAATTTCATCCAGATTTATACAGCACCTTGAACATTATTGTCAACCCCAGGTATTTCGACAAAACTTCTATGTAAAGACATAACCTTGACTAAATTAAAATCAGAGCTCTCTACTGCTTAACTTTAATGAAACACTGTCATGTCTACTGACAAACAAAAAATTCAGTTTCATCCTCTTTAATGCAAATTACTGGCAATTTGGTCCAATATTTTCCCTAAGATTTCTTTCAGCTAGTTAAAGAATGGAACTGAATTCTAAATTAGGGTTTTCATTTAAATTCAGATTACATTTTTAAAATGGAAGCTAATTTTTTTTGAAATTAGAAAAAAATGTTATTTTGGATCTAAACGGGTTTTCCTAGATACAGTCTAGCACTCTAAAACAAAATGGAATAATATTAAAATATGCATAGAAATAATTCATAGGTCAAATTCAATAGCCATGTCAGAATAAAAACATATGTTAGCATAAAATTGTTTATGAATCTTGATAGATCATTACCCATAGAAACTAAAGTAGAATACATTTTAAAATCAAAATTTAACATTAAATCTTGCTTCCAAACTTTCCCATGGATGGTAGTCCTGAACTGTGACCCAAAGTCTCATCATCATCCTCACCTGAAAAGCACCATGAGAAACACTGGTTAAAAAAACAATTTCTTCACTAAGTCTCTCCGAAACACATTGTTTATTTGCTTCGGTAAGCCTCTAAAGATGTTTTGTGGCTTTACAGTTCCAAGTTTGAAGTTGAAATTCTTAGGAGGTACATTATCTGCAAGTTTGACATTTAAAATG
>NW_007070231.1:3369-7929 GCF_000164805.1 Carlito syrichta
CCACCGAGCCCTGCTTCTGCTCTTATTGATGGTGTGCTTCGTTGTACCCCTCCCCTGTGTCATGTCTGACCCGGATTACAGCAGCTTGGCTGTGCATCTCTAGAGACACTTTGGGATTTCTTGTAAACAGACTCTTGAGAGTTTACCTGGGGAACGTCGCAATGCTGCCTAGTTACTCTGG
Source organism: Carlito syrichta (assembly GCF_000164805.1). Lineage (NCBI taxonomy): Eukaryota > Metazoa > Chordata > Mammalia > Primates > Tarsiidae > Carlito > Carlito syrichta. Next base: position 3,551 of record NW_007070231.1, read on the forward strand.
TGCATATTCTGTGACACATTGCTGTATGAACCATCAAGACTGTCTGGCCCTGTCTTCCTAGCCCAGGCTGGTCCCCTGGCCATGTGGTCATCTCCTTCCTCTCGCTCTCCATTATCCCTCTTTGGCCTGCAGTCCCCAACTCCCCTCCCCATCCAACCGCTTCCTGTCCTCTGTATCTCATTCACCAAGAAATGCCTGTTCCTGCATTTCACCCACTTTCTATTTAGAGTGTTTTGTGTGTTCCCCTTCACTGAGCATGATCTCCCCCTCCCCGTGCGCATCTCCATGAACCTTCTTTCTGTGGCCACCTCTCACCAGTCAGCTCTTTCTTGCCTCTGTGTCTTTCCACTCATGTGGCTCAGTAGGAATGTCCCTTCCGGTTCTCTGAAGAGCTGGTTCCTTCTTTTTGAATGACACCCCCTCAAAAGCCCAGCCCCAGAGCTCCCTGTTATCTTTGGTTGCAGACCCCCTACTTGATTCCTGAATTTTCAGCACTCCTCAAATATGTTTTCCCTGCTAGAACATAAAACTCTTTGAGGGCACAGACTAGTGGGCACCTAGATGTTTGATTAACAAATGATTGAAACAAATGAATGCATCCTGAAAAAGATCAACAAGGTTCCAAAGACTTCCCGAAGAAGGGCATTCAAGCTGCACTTGGAAGGTAGACTGACTATGTGAAGGTAACATGTTTATAGGTAGGTATACAAGAATGGGAGAAGGAAGAGACTCATGTCAGGGCGGTCTTATTTAGAAAGCTCTTGAATGCAGGTAGGCACGTATGTGTCTGCACTGGGTTCTGTCAGGGAAATAGGGATAAAGATTATTCTTTATTTTCCCAAAGATTATTATTTTTTGCGGAGTAAGGAAACTCTTTTAAGTGGGGGTGGGACGTGATCATTATGGCAACAGCGCAGTGTCTGGTGGACGAGTAAGAGGGTGTTAGAAATTGTGAAGAAGTGAAAAGATCCACACCCCACTTCCTGTCGCTGATTATTTTTTCCTCCTCATTGACTAAGCTCATTAGTGCCCCAGGTTGAAACAAAATGTAAGTACAAGCTGGAGTTGTTTGTTTAGCCTATACGTTCATTCACATATTTGCAAACATTTACTGATGCCTGCCGGTGTCTGACTTTGTACCTCTAAACAGTGGGCTGTGCAAATCAGTGTTTGTGATAATTTTGCAATGCTGATTTTGCACACCTGAAATGAGATGCCAATGAAAACAATGCTGGCGAGTAAAACTTAGCTGCCCTCATGGGAAAGAGATATATTTCATTTGGAAAATGTTGATTTCGTTTTGCCCTGCTCAGTAACAGTTAGATATCTAGAGATGATTACTGATAAGAAGTTGTCACAAACACTGACAACTATTGAGGTGTGTGCTTCTTGTAAACAATTCCATGAGCTGGGTGGGAGCATGCATTGTTTTATTGTTGCCACCTTAGTTTCTGATGTGTCATTTATTCCTTTTTCTTCTTCCTGGACCTACACACACCACTCCCTGCAGCTGTAGCATCCTTGAATGACTTAGGGCACAGATTTTGCCTTGCTTGAAACCAGACTACAATGGCCGACTTCAAAATTTTTGTATTTATCTACACCGAATTCTAGTAAAATACTTCCATCAGCAAAGATATTGTTTGTTTTGCACAAAAAAGAGTTACATTTCAGTCTTGAAACTAGTTCATATTGTCATAACCATGGAAAAGGAAGCGGCTTTTTCAGAATATTGATGTCTATAGCTCTTGTTTATTGATAGGGAAGGGACAGTTACCATGGTGATCTCACAGCCTCTGGAGGGCATGCTATCATGGCCTTGCCTCCCGCAACCCACCCAGCTGGAAGAACCCCTCTGAAAAGGATTTCCTTCCATAGAAATTCTTTGAGTTAATGGAAATAAAAAGAGTTTGATTTCTGGAATTCGGATTTGTTCACAGATTTGTTTTGCACGCTTCTCTCCTGTAATTTAAGAAAAAGCATTTACAATAAAGACAGTATATGTGATTTTCTCCAGAAATAAGGTTTAGGAGATTGTGTATTAATTATTCCAGAAATATGTTTGTTTTCAGACACAAAATAACCTTTGCTCTTATCCATGAGAGCTAAAGGGTTTGAAAACACACCACTTCAACCAGATCCTGGTCCAATGCATTTATTAGCATTTGGGGCAGTCAGAGTTTCGGCGTGCATTCTTAGTTGGAGGCTACTCTCACAGGCATATAGAAATCTGCTCAAGTTGTGCTGGTGAGCGAATGACTTAATACTCATCCTCTGTATTCACAGGACAGGAACAGACCTGCTGGTGGTGGCTCTGAGTCCGATCTCACTCACAGCACTGGTGGATGTGAACACTGCACACAAAGGAGCTGGGCACACAGCATGATTGTTTTGGAGGAATAAGAGAGGCTTCACATCCCTTTTGACAGTTGTATGTAAACGAAGTACCTACTGCTCAAGTGAATCATATGAACTGAATGAGACTTGTTACATAATTAGCATTTGAGGAAACCAAAGGAAAATCCTCGTGGGCTGGCGACTTGTGATGTCAAATGTAAGCATGCTCGTTTGGGGGACTGGGAATTGGAAATGATGAAATCCGAATGCCTTGTAAACCCAGATATATTATACACAGATAATCTTTTAATCGAGCTTTTAAAAGTGATACTTTCTAAGGGGATGACTGAATGCTTGTCCCGGCCAACTGGGACCTGTCTGCTTTCCATGAACGGGATGGAGTCATCTGCATGGGCCATGTCAAACATGATGACTCTGGTGTGTGCAGCAGCTCTCCCTCTGCCCAAGGGCCACCAGCCCCTTAATAAACACCCAGCACCAGCCATGAGGGCTGAGCCAGGAACTGACGTCGGAGAGTGTCATCTGAGACAGGGAGACCCTGCACCACACTTGTATTTACGTTTTAATTTAAGAGTAATGTAATTGCAGTGACTCACTCTGCCTGTTACTTTAATTGTATCAAAAGGCAATTAATTTTATTCTCAAAAGACATTTCTTTAGATACTCCTGGAACTTTGTGCATAGAAAATTTGTGGCAAAGACCTATAAAATATTTACTGTGAGGAGAGTATTCAATTTCATATTCCAGTTTAAATTGGGGCTAGGATAAAACTCATAAACGATGTTGATTTAAACTATTTTTTTAAATCTATCAAAAAGCAATCACATTTTATTCAGATTACTTAGTCATCTAGAGTGTGTCATAGGTAAGGAAATAAAGGAAGCAAGTTTAATTTCTGGGTGAAGCACTTCAACTATTTTTTTCTTTACCCTTATAGCCTACCATAGATTAAACATCTAATTTCAAGTCAGAATCAGATTCAAATCGGAATTTAAAATCAGCTTCAGACCTCAAGGGCAGCTCACAACCTGCACTCATATAAGTTGCTAAGAATCAACTAGAAAGAGGTATTCCTAGCAAAACACAGAAGGAATAGCTATTCCATGCTATCATCAATTATTAGGAAAACATAATTTTTTTTAAAAAATTGCTTATTGAATCCTATTAGTAAATGTATCTTTGAACTCTGAAAGTTGAATAACTGAACAAATTAACAAGGCAAACAAGTTTCTGGCAGTTATATCTGACTAAGTTAGAAAAGGATTGTAAATGCTTTGTTATTTACACCCTTCCTCCGATTCACACATCTTCCCAGAAAGTATTTTAAAAAGACTCACAAAACATATAAATTCAAACTTTGCCTACTGTGACTCTAATGAAAGAGACCCATATATTCCTCAATGCCTGGCCCCCTACCCCTCTAGAAAGGCACTAAACTGCTAAGCATTGTGTAAAAGTTTAAAAATCTCTATTGGACATGACATAAACAAGCTGAATGACTCCACTAGTTTCTCTTTCACCGGTACAATAATGGCACTAAGTGCAGAATTTACCTTGTGTCTGAACAAGGCTCTTTTGAAAACTTGAAAGTATTTTGCAGCATAGGTAAGATTAATCAGGAGAGCCAGTGCAAATACCAACCAGCAGTGTGTACCTGTGTGATGATGGTGACTCACCCTCTCCCAGCCTCAGTTTTTCACTTTTCTTGACCACATAGAGTTGTTGAAAGGTTGAAATGAGGTTATGTAAATAGTTATACTTGTTTATTATTAAATATGAATGTCCATGTTTTTTGTTCTCTGTACACATGCACATAATCCTTTTTTGGAAAGGAGAAGCATATGAGCATTTCTTGCTCTTTTGGCATTCATATTGTTTTTCTGGCTATCTGCCAGGGTGTGTTTATTATGCACACATTTTCTGTGTGCCCATAAGTGTTTATGTACATCACTGCTTTTAGTCTATGACAAATATGTAAACTCCTGTGACCTCTGTGGCAGAGACAGTCCTAGGTGTCTGA
>NW_007070232.1:0-1259 GCF_000164805.1 Carlito syrichta
CCACTCACAACCTTAGACAGATCATCAGGACAAAAAATCATCAAGGAGATCCGGAACCTCAATGAGACTCTGGACCAAATGGACTTAATTGATACCTATAGAACACTCCATCCAAAGACCACAGAATACACATTCTACTCATCACCACATGGAACATATTCTAAGATCGACCACATAATTGGACACAAATCAAGTATAAGCAAAGTTAAAAGGACTGAAATTCTGCCATGCACCTTTTCGGACCACAGTGGAATAAAAATAAACATTGACACCAACAAAGTCCCTCCAAAACCCACAAAGACATGGACACTAAACAGCATGATGCTAAATAACTCCTGGGTCAATGATGACATCAAAATAGAGATCAAAAGATACATGGAAACAAATGAAAATAAAGAAACATCTTACCAAAATCTCTGGGATGCCTTAAAGCTGTAATAAGAGGGGAATTTATATCCCTACAAACACACATGAGGAAAATGGAAGGAACAGAAATCGACAACCTAACAAGCCACCTAAAGAAGCTGGAAAAGCAAGACCACAAAAACCCTAATTTCAGCAGAAGAATCCAGATCACCAAAATAAAAGCCCAAATCCAGGATATAGAAGACAAAAAGATAATACAAAAAATCAATGAAACAAAGAGCTGGTTCTTCGAAAGGGTAAACAAGATTGATGGTCCCCTAGCTAGACTGACCAAGAAAAAAAGAGAAAAAAACCAAATAAGCATAATCAGAAACACAAAAGATGAAGTCACATCTGACCCTGAAGAAATACAAAAGATCATTAGAGACTACTACATACACTTGTATGGAAACAAACTTGAAAACCAGAAGGAAATGGAAGACTTTCTGACATCACACAACCTACCTAGGTTGGAACAAGAAGAAATTGAGACCCTAAATAAACCAATAACAATCAAGGAAATCGACCACGTAATAAGAAAACTTCCTACAAAAAAAAGCCCTGGTCCAGATGGCTTTCCAGCAGAATTCTACAAGACATTTAAGGAGGAGCTGATACCAATCCTACTGAAGGTATTCCAGGCGATTGAAAAAGATGGAACTCTCCCCAAATCATTTTACGAAGCCAACATCACATTGATACCCAAACCAGGTAAAGATCCAACAAAGAAAGAGAACTACAGGCCAATATCTTTGATGAACATAGATGCTAAAATTCTCAACAAGATCCTAGCAAACCGGATTCAGCATACATCTCAAAATCATCCATCATGACCAAGTAGGCTTCATTCGTGG
>NW_007070233.1:0-564 GCF_000164805.1 Carlito syrichta
ATTTTAGCATCTATGTTTATCAAAGATATTGGCCTGTAGTTGTCTTTCTTTGTTGGATCTTTATCTGGCTTGGGTATCAATGTGATGTTGGCTTCGTAAAATGATTTGGGGAGAGTTCCATCTTTTTCAATTGCCTGGAATACTTTCAGTAGGATTGGTATCAGCTCCTCCTTGAATGTCTTGTAGAATTCTGATGGAAAGTCATCTGGACCAGGGCTTTTTTTTGTAGGAAGTTTTCTTATTACGTAGCCGATTTCCTTGATTGTTATTGGTCTATTTAGGGTCTCAATTTCTTCTTATTCCAACCTAGGTAAGTTGTGTGATGTCAGAAAGTCCTTCATTTCCTTAAGGTTTTCAAGTTTGTTTACATACAAGTGTACGTTGTAGTCTCTAATGATTTTTTGTATTTCTTCAGGGTCAGATGTGACTTCATCTTTTGTGTTTCTGATTGTGCTTATTTGGTTTTTTTCTCGTTTTTTCTTGGTCAGTCTAGCTAGGGGACCATCAGTCTTGTTTATCCTTTCAAAGAACCAGCTTTTTGTTTCATTGATTTTTTTGTATTAT
>NW_007070233.1:2147-3012 GCF_000164805.1 Carlito syrichta
ATTCCATCACAGTATCTTTACTGCTGTCATTTCTGACATCAGCTCCTTCCTATTTTCCTCTTGTCTCTCCTCAATTTTTAAAATTCTCTCCATTAATGTCTTGATATCTGGGTTTGTTGCATGTAACCAGTCATTTTGGGAACTCTTTGTGTCCCAGAATCTGTTTTCTCAGTGTCTGATTTCCCAGGAGTCTGTATATGACCTATATTCTTCTTTTGTTTTTCTTCATTTGTGCAGTTTTCCCCCCTCCCTTTTTCCTTCCCTCCACATCTCTGTCTTCTTTAATTCTGTTATTCAGGGGTAAAGGGATTGGTTTTACTTCTGTTTGTTCAATCTCCTATTCTTTATGTATGTCCTCTTACTTTGTTCAATTCTAAAGTTGCACTGTAGGTTGGAGGTGAACCTTTTTGCAGTTTTGAGATTTACTTAAGGGGAGGGCTGTGATTCAAAATCTGTCTGCAGGTCCTGGTATTCGCTGACAGGTGTGTGGATAATGTGGAACCCACTTCCCACTGCCCTGGAATCTGTCCGTGCAGTGGGGCTGTAGGTTTACTCCCTGAAATAAAATGTGGTTAGTAGAGGGGAGAGAATGGAGCAGGCAGTGGGTTGAAGAGGGGAGTGGAGAGATAGAGGAGTAAGGGGGGAAACAAACGAGTGTGTCAACAAATAGAGAGAGAGGCCTATACTGAAACAGATAAAAACAATAGACCACAGCTACAGACGAACCAACTCTCATACAAAAAAATAAAAAATAAAAATAAAACATATAGTGATGCTAACATACAAGCTAACCAACCACCTTGCTAGTGTGCTGTTCCTCTATACAAAGATATGGTTTACAGAGAGAAGAGAAGAGAAGGAAAAG
>NW_007070234.1:0-692 GCF_000164805.1 Carlito syrichta
GATTGGATGCCAGTTCCGATTTCCATGAGAGTATTTCCTTCCAAATTCTAAGGTTCTTATGGTTTGAGATTTTACATTTAGGTCTCTGATCCATTTGGAGTTAACCTTTGTGCATGGGGATAGATAGGGGTCCTGTTTCAATCTTCTGCATGTGGTCAGCCAATTTTCCCAGCACCATTTACTGAATAGGTTCTCCTCTCCCCATTGGTAGGTGGTGGGGGCTTTGTCGAAGATGAGTTGGTTGAGAAATTGAGGTTTTGCTTCTGGAATCTCAATTCTGTTCCATTGATCTATATGCCTGTTCCTGTACCAATACCAAGCTGTTTTGATGATTGTAGCTTTATAGTAAAGTTTGAAATCTGGTATTGTGATACCACCTGCTTTGTTTTTTTTGCTGAGGATTGTTCTGGCTATTCTTGGATGTTTGTGTTTCCATATGAATTCCTGTGTTGTTTTTTCTAGGTCTGAGAAGAATGTTGTTGGTAATTTAATGGGTATTGCATTGAATTTGTATATTGCCTTAGGTAAGATGGACATCTTCACAATGTTGATTCTTCCGATCCATGAGCATGGGATATTTTTCCACTTGTTCATGTCGGCTTTGATTTCTTTGAGCAGAGTTTTGTAATTTTCATTGTAAAGGTCTTTCACGTCTCTGGTTAGAAAGATGCCAAAGTATTTCATTTTTTTTT
>NW_007070235.1:0-753 GCF_000164805.1 Carlito syrichta
CGGAGGCCCTGTGCGATGTGAACAGCACAAGGGGAAAGATGCCTGGGTGGGAGACCAGGACTCATGTATGACAGTGGGAACTCTGATCATCAGCGGAATATACTGGATGAATCATTCTTCATTTACTAATTTAAAACTGTTCACCTTTTCCCCAAAGTCATTAACTGTGAAAAAAATGTGGCCTCTGATTTATACTTTATGTTGCTGGTAATTTAGACTTTGGTGGTTTTCCAAAAAAAATTGGGAAATAGTTTTGGCAAACATCTTGTCAAAACGAGAATTTCTAAATGAGATTTGAGGGTCACCACTTTTAAAAGTTCGGTTTTTATTATTTATTTGGAGGGATATTTACTCTCTGTTGGAAGGAGAGGCTGATGGAGAAGAGACAATATGGGAATCTGACAGCAAGATAGTGCCGGGAGGGTGACAGGGTGGGGGGCCGCATGGGTGGGAGCCACTCTCACCCTTGACACCTGTCTTGGGAGGAGAGGATGTGGCATGGTAACTGATGCCTGGTGCAGGATGCCAATTGGGCATCTCTTCCCCTTCAATTATCCAGTGGTTGATTTTTAAAAACTGTTTAAAATTTGACACAATTCCTAAGTGAGTCATCACAAGTTTGCACAGAGTTCCATTTTTGAGCTGCTACCTCACCTGCCCCATGGAACGAAATAGACTGAGCACTCACGGAAGCTTGTCAGCTCCCCCAGCAACCAGGAGTCCATCTTTGATGCCAGTGGAGCAACCCGAGGA
>NW_007070236.1:0-676 GCF_000164805.1 Carlito syrichta
CACATTCCTTCTTCTTTCTATTTATAGGTAATTAGAAGTCTTTTCAAATCTAGAACAGTTTTCTGGTGTGTATTAGTGTTAATAATTTCCTCTACTTTCTCACACTTGTGATGGCTAATTTTAGGTGTCATTTCAACTGGGCCACAAAGTGTCCAGACATTTGATTAAACATTATTCTGGGTGTGCCTGTATGGCTATTTCTGGATGGAATTTACTTTTGAATCTGTAGACCAGGTAAAGCAGAGTCATGCTCCCCAAGGTAGGTGAACCTCGTTTAATCCAGTAAAGGCCTGAATAGAAAAAAAAAAGACATGAGAAGAGAGGTTTTGCAGTCTTTACCAGACTGTTTTTGAGCTGACACACTGGTCTCCTGCTTAAGGTCTCAGACTCAAAGCACAACTAACATAACAAGCTCTCCTGGTTCTCAGTGCTTCAGATTCAGACTGAAATCATACCATCAGCAATCCAAAGTCTCCAGCTGACTGACTGAAGAAGATCTGTGGACTTCTCAGTCTTCATAACTGTGTGAACCAATTCCTTATAAGGAATTGGCTTATAGGTAGGTAGGTAGGTAGATAGTCTATATGTCTTATTGGGTTCTGTTTCTCTAGAGAGTTCAGACTAAAACAGATTTTGATACTGAAAGTGGTTCTAGAAAAACAAATTTTAATACTGA
>NW_007070237.1:0-784 GCF_000164805.1 Carlito syrichta
GTAGTTAAAAGCTAGTTAAGTCAGATGGCTAGATAGCTAGATAGCTGACTAGATAGTTATATCAGCTAGTTATTTCAGGTAGCTCGGTAGCTAGTTAATTAAATCAGCTAGTTATGTCAGATAACTAGCTAGTTAAGTCAACTAGATGTCAGCTAACTATATAGCTAGCTAGGTATCTGGCTAGTTATTCAGCTTGTAAAGTCATCAAGCTAGCTAGGTAGCTAGCTAGTTGTCAGCTGCCTAGCTGGGTAGTTAACTATTTAAATCAGCTGGCTAGCCAGCTAGCTTGCTAGTTAGGTCATCTAGTTAAGTCAGCTCACTAGCTTGCTGGATAGCTAGGTAGCTAGATAGTTAAGTCAGTTGTCAAGAATGCAGGATACATATGCAGCTAACTAGTTAAGTCAGCTGGATAGACACCTGGCTAGTTAGTGATGTCAGCTAGTTGAATCAACTGGTTAGCCAGCTGGCTAATGAGTTAAGTAACCTAGTTGAGTCAGTTGGCTAGCCAGCTGGCTAGCTGGTTAAGTCTGCTAGTTAATACAGGTGACTACTTTTCTGCTAGTTAGGTAGCCAGCTAGTTATGTCAGCTGACTAACCAGCTGGCTAGCTGGTTACATCAGCTAGTTAAGTCAGCCTGCTAGCCACCTGGCTAGGTAGGTAACTAGATAATAAAGTCAGCTGGCTAAAGGGCTGGCTTGCTAGGTAAGTCAGCGCATTAAGTGAGCTTTTTAGCTACTGGCTAGCTAGGTGGCTAGCAAGTTAAGCCAGTTGGATAGCCAGAGGA
>NW_007070238.1:0-750 GCF_000164805.1 Carlito syrichta
CACCCGACCCTAGGAGTTTGAAGCTGTGTTGAGCTATGGTTGTGCCACTACACTACAGCCTGGGCAACAGAGTGAGATCTTGACTCAAAAATAATAAAAAATAAGCCGGGCTCCGTGGCTCAGCCTGTAATCCCGTGCCTTTGGGAGGCTGAGGTGAGTGGATTGCCTGAGCCCGCGGGTTTAAGACCCGCCTACAACTTGGCGAGACCTCATCTCTACAATAAATCAAAAATCAGCCAGGCGTGGTAGCGCATGCCTGTAATTCCGGCTACTCGGAAGGCTGAGGCGGAAGGATTGCCGGAGCCAGCAGGTCGAGGCTGCGGTGGCCGGCAGTGGCCACTGCACTCCAGTCTGGGCAACAGAGTGAGACTTCAACTCAAAAAATAAAAATAAATAAAAAATAAAAATAATAAAAAATAAAATAATAGCTGATGAGGACATAACATTCCTTTGTTCTTTTAAGTTTAAATTTTTAATTATAATTTTATAATTATAACATATAATATATATTATGTATATTATATTAGATATATAATATAATACATAATATAATGATAATGCCTTTTTTAAATTATAAAAATTACACTTGTTCATTATATAGATTTTCTGAAAATACTACGTAAAGAAAATTAGAAAATACCCATAAATTCCACATTTAACAGAGAATCACCGCTATTTCAATATATCCATAAATAGAACCCAGGGCTAGACATCAACTGGTGACAGTAAATTTTCATTTTAACATCTTTT
>NW_007070239.1:0-499 GCF_000164805.1 Carlito syrichta
CATAGATTGATTTGAGTTCTTCAGGGTATATTCCCAGTAGGTGGATTGCGGGGTCATATGGGAGGTTGATATTTAGAGCTTTTAGGAATTGCCACACTGCTTTCCACAGAGGTTGTACTAGTTTACACTCCCACCAACAGTGTAGAAGTGTTCCCTTTTCTCCACACCCTCTCCAGCAGCTGTTATATTTTGAGATGTTGATAATTGCCATTCTGACTGGAGTTAGGTGGTACCTCAGTGTGGTTTTGATTTGCATCTCCCTGATGATTAGTGAGGTTGAACATTTCTTCATGTGTTTGTTGGCTGCTTGAATGTCCTCTTTTGTGAAATGTCTGTTCATATCTTTTGCCCATTTTGTAATGGGGTTGTTTGTTTTTTTCTTTTCAGCACGTTTTAGTTCCTTATAGATCCAGGATGTTAAGCCTTTGTCAGACGTGGTGTTGGCGAATATTTTTTCCCAGTCTGTAAGCTGTCTCCCTGCTCTCTTGATGGTTTTCTT
>NW_007070240.1:0-722 GCF_000164805.1 Carlito syrichta
TTGTTTTACAATGGAGTTTTATCTTTCATCACTAAAATTTCAGTTGATTTGATTCAATTGTTTGCTGTGATCTACACAAGGCATCATATCCTTATGTCTGTGTCTCCTCAGCTCTTCTTTCAAATATGGAACCTAGTTTTCAATTTTGTAATTTGAAAGGTAAAAAATGATTGTAGCGATCTCTATGCCTATTTGGAAAGGAAATTAGTTTCAAGTTGGATAAAAATGTATTTGAAATAGTGTATAATGTGAACTTAGACCTAGTGTTTAGGTTGTTAATTTATTACTTCCTTTTGACTTGAAGGAGAGTTTTGAGAATTGATTGTTTCTTATGTTTCTCTTTTTAAAATATTTTTTATTATAAAGATGTGGGGCACGATTCAGGGTTAGGTATACAAACGTTGATCATGCCAGTACCCTTGCTGATGAGGTATGCCCCACCCCTAGCAGTTTCCCTCAATTGCTAGTCCCACTCCCCTCCCCTGACAGTTTCCCATTACTGCCAAACACTTTCTCGTAGTATTATGATTGGTCAAGTTTTGCTTATGAGTGAGAACATATGGTACTCTGTTCTTTGTTTCTGTGATAGACTACAGAGTATCATCAACTCCAAATCTATCCAAATTGCTGCCAAGTCCATATGTTTGTCCTTTTTCTGGCTGCATAATATTCCATTTTTGTACATGTACCACATTTTCTTTATCCAGTCCAGGGTTCGATGG
>NW_007070241.1:0-797 GCF_000164805.1 Carlito syrichta
CTTGACCACATGCAGAAGATTGAAACAGGACCCCTATCTATCCCCATGCACAAAGGTTAACTCCAAATGGATCAGAGACCTAAATGTAAAACCTCAAACCATAAGAACCTTAGAAAAGGAAGGAAATACTCTCATGGAAATCGGAACTGGCATCCAATTCCTGTACAAAACCCGAAACCCACAGGACTTAAGAGAGAAGATAGACAAATGGGACCTTATTAAACTGACAAGCTTCTGCAAAGCCAAAGAAACCATCAAGAGAGCAGGAAGACAGCCTACAGACTGGGAAAAAGTCTTTGCCAACTCTAGGTCTGACAAAGGCTTAACATCCTGGATCTACAAGGAACTGAAACGTACTGAAAAGAAGAAAACAAACAACTCCATTATAAAATGGGCAAAAGATATGAACAGACACTTCACAAAAGAAGACATTCGAGGAGCCAACAAACACATGAAGAAATGCTCAACCTCACTAATCATCAGGGAGATGCAAATCAAAACCACACTGAGATACCACCTAACTCCAGTCAGAATGGCAATTATCAACAACTCAAAAAATAACAGCTGCTGGAGAGGGTGTGGTGAAAAGCGAACACTTCTACACTGCTGGTGGGAGTGTAAACTAGTGCAACCTCTGTGGAAAGCAGTGTGGCGATTCCTAAAAGCTCTAAAAATTGACCTTCCATATGACCCTGCAATCCCCCTACTGGGAATATACCCTGAAGAACACAAATCACTCTATAAAAAAGATACCTGCACACGTATGTTTATCGCAGCGTTGTTCACAATAGCAAGAA
>NW_007070242.1:0-806 GCF_000164805.1 Carlito syrichta
TTCCGGCCACCGCAACCTCGACCTGCTGGGCTCCATTGATCCTTCCGCTTCAGCCTTCCGAGGAGCTGGCATTACAGGCATGTGCTACCACGCCCGGCTGATTTTTTGATTTACTGTAGAGACGAGGACTCCCCAAGTTGCCCAGGTGGGTCTCGAACCCGCGGGCTTAGGTTATCCACTCCCCGCAGCCTCCTAAATCGCAGGATTACAGGCTGAGCCACGGAACCTGGCTTTTTTCTGTTATTGTTTGGAGATGGAGTCTCACTCTCTCGCCCACACTGGAGTGCAGTGGCCGCTCCCGGCCACCGCAGCCTCGACCCGCTGGCCTCCGGCGATCCTTCAACTTCAGCCTTCTAAGTAGCTGGAAACACAGGCGCGTGCTTCCACGCCCGGCTAATTTTTTGATGTATTGTAGAGATGATTCTTGCCCATTTCTCTTTTCTAATGTGATCTTTGTGTGCGATCTAAAAACTCCAATTTCGTATCACATTGGAGATTTGTTATCAGAAGGTACATCCTTTTTTAACTGCCTCCTGCTTCCCGTTCTGGTCATGGCCCTTCCTCGGAACTTGCTCCATGACAACTTGGTGACTGACTGTCAGTCTGGTATGGCTCCAGGTCCCTCCTTTCCTGGGCACTGCTCTCAAGAGCAGCCTTCACTGGATCAGGCTTAGCTCCTAGACCTCACCCCTTCTTCTGTGTAATGGTGTGAAAGAGCTCCATGGAGCTCATGCTGGCACAAGAGCAAAGGATACGACATATTCAAGTCCAAGTGTCTCTATTATATTCTATGCTATTCTGTCATA
>NW_007070243.1:0-451 GCF_000164805.1 Carlito syrichta
GGAATATGAAAAACTCCTATTAAGTGAGGTTGGAGTATTCAAGTTACTAAAAAATGGGATTTAAATATTCTAGTCTTGGGGGTTGGGGAAAATGGCAGCTGAGTCATTCGAAATATGAGAGTCCCAGTGTGAGTGAGTGAGTGTATGAAAAAATTTGTGTACGTGCTCGTGAGTGAGAGGGCATGTGAGTGACTGAGTGAGGGTTAGGGAGCTCACTGTCAAGGCTCTCTTGGTGTAGCAGCTGGTGCTGTAACTGCTGGGCTTGGCCCCTGGTGATTCCCAGGATGCCAAAGTCAAGCATCCGTTTTTTTTTGTTTTTTTGTTTGTTTTTGTTTTTGAGTTGGAGTCTCACTCTATCGCCCAGACTGGAGCGCAGTGGCCACTCCCGCCCACCGCAACCTCGACCTGCTGGGCTCCAGCAATCCTTCCACCTCAGCCTTCCAGTAGCCGG
>NW_007070244.1:0-654 GCF_000164805.1 Carlito syrichta
CAAATCACTGATTATCTCCAATTCCTCAGTGGAAAATAGATGAACTAATTTGTCTAATCTGTAAAGTCACCTCCAATTCTGACATTTTGGTATTCTGTGATTCTACAATCACGGACTCTAGTCCCAGAGATCTGTGATGCCTTCGCATGGCCTCCAGTAGCGGCACTTGGTCCTTAGCGCTAATGTCCATTAGTCGCTGCTTCCTGGCCCACCATATTTCCTACGTGCTATCTCCCATGAGATCGCACACTCTCCAGGGTAACTTTGTCTTCATCTCTGGGGTCTTCCTCCCAACTCTGTGCCTCGGTGCAACAGCCCTGAAAATGAGTTGCGGGCTCTCAGCAGGCACTAGGCAACTCTTTGCTCGGTCTAGGGTTCTAGGGGGCTGCGGAGTCCTGTGCCTGGGGCTCAAGGCCCTTCCTTCTGTTTCCAGCCCGGTTGCTCATTCTCGACACCACTCACAGTCAGGTCTTCTGGCCACAAACAGATAAAAGCCTACCAGTGAAGACCTTGTAAAACACAATGGATAAAAGCCGGTTGGTTCCTCTGGCCCTGTGTTCCACAACACCCCAATGCTCAGATCACCCTCCTCCCCTAGTGCCAGTGTCTGTTCTGAGCGCCCACTCCTCCGTCCGCACCCGACTCCCTCTCTGG
>NW_007070245.1:0-678 GCF_000164805.1 Carlito syrichta
CAAATAGTATAAAATTAAGGTAATAAAATTAAGTTATTTAAGTAAACTTATAGATTATAGTATAGTGTTAAGTTAATAATATTAATCGTCAAAAATATTAAAAGTTAGTAAAATTGGATTGAACTTAGAGTTAACTTGGAAAGTTTTTTAATCAGGGTTTAGAACTTAGAGTATAATATGAATGATTTATTGAACATTGTGGAGAACATTTTGAACCATCTGTATTGAAATTGTGCACCTGTGATTCATACATCATGGAATTGTAATTGTTCACTGGGAACCTGAAAGTCTTGTGATGGTACATGATTTGTAAAGCGCGTTACACATCAATGAATTTGTACGCCCCAGCAAGTAATTGTCACACTGCTGGAGATTATAGAAAATGGTATATAAGTTGGAAAAGGATTGAATAAAATTGCTTCAGTCTTGGCCAGACTGTTCCCAGAAGAGCTGCCTCCGTGTGGTTTCTTCTCTCCGTTCTGATTCACCGGTGCGGTCCTAACCCTCCCTTGGTCAGTGCAGGTCACCGACAATGATCATGTTCATTCTCTAGGTGGGGGACTGGAGCTCACAGAGACTGATCTCCAGTGAAAACCAGGGAGTTACAACACTGCCGTCATCAGTGGGGTAGGAGGGCAACAGAATGCAGCAGGACAAAAAGCACACAAAATTTAAAAA
>NW_007070246.1:0-655 GCF_000164805.1 Carlito syrichta
CATAATTACACCTGCAAAATCTCATTTACCAAATAAGGTCATGCTCACAGCTTCCAGGGTTAAGGCGTATTCTTTGGGGCCACCCTTCAACCCACCCTCTTGGTGAGTCCTGCGAGTGTCTAAGCTCCCCCGTGCTCTCGTCTGGATGCTGGCTCACCGTTCTCTTCCTCTCTGGGTTCTCGCACACCTTCTCAGGCAAGAGCAAGTTCCATCAGCAACCTGGCCCATGGCAACGTCTTGCTCTGCCTCACTGACTCCTGAATGCTGGAATGTAGGATCACCCTCCCTGCCACGCGAGGATATGGAAGCGTGGACCCCGTCACCCGACAAGGCAGTGAGAAGAGCTCGGGGGAGCCGGGCATTCAGTCAAGAGGCTGTTGGCTGACTCATTTTGCTCACACATCTCTGGATATTGTCCCTGTCATCCAAGATGGCCTTGTCGCTCCCATGCCTCACCCCCTTCTCTGCTGCCTGACACCATATGCCCCTCTGGGGAAAGGGTGCCAGTTACTCCCTCGATTCCACTCTCAAGGACCCAAGAAAGGAAGAAACAAAAGGAAGGAAGGAAAGAGGGGATCGGCCTGGGGCAAATGCAGGGCAGTCCCCCGGACACACAACCCCAGACACTCTCCACACCCTGCTTGTGGCCATCTCC
>NW_007070247.1:0-553 GCF_000164805.1 Carlito syrichta
CCCAATGGGACAAAGGTTGTAACATAACAAAGACACCTATGCGCACGTGTTCACTGCAGCACAGTTCACCATTGCAAAGATGTGAAATCGATTGACATGCCCTTCAACCGTTAAGTGGATAATGAATATGTGGTGTATATATACACCATGGAATACCATACAGCCATGAAAGAGAATGAAATTGTGTCCTTTGCAGCAACATGGATGGAGCTGAAGACCATCATCCTAAGTAAACTGACTCAGAAACAGAAAGCCAAACATGTGGGAGCTAAATAGTCACAAGGATGGAAATAACAGGCACTGCAGACACTAATAAGGGGGAAGGGACCTAAGGTTCAGAAACTACCTGCAGGGTACAATGTTCACTATCTGGGAAATGGGCTGCCTGAGACCCAGTTCCCACCACTACACAATATGTCCATGTGACATGTACTCATGTATACCCCCCAAATCTAAAATTTTTAAATTGAATAGAAAAAAAAAAATCACTCCATCTATTTGAATACATATCTGCTCATTAAGCAACTTTTAAAAATCTTTTTTTTTTTTTTGA
>NW_007070248.1:0-743 GCF_000164805.1 Carlito syrichta
CTGCAACTGTAAAAGACCCCCCCCAAACCCAAATCAAATTGTACTTAAGCCCAACCCCACTGAGCAGTGGGGCCCTTGCCTGGGACTTTGTGTCTGGAGGGTAAGTGGCTGCCAGCTGGTTCTCAGCTCAATAAACTTCTCTTTGTACTTGGACTCATGTGGCTCGATGCCCTATTACAATTTTACTCAAATTCAAATTAAACGGTCTTTGTTTTTAATTCATAAAATTATGGGCATTACTTTTCTAAATCTAAAAGGTGCACATTTTGAAGCAATTGCCCAATTCATTAAAAATGTTTTTGTAAATTAAAAAGTTTTAATTTAGAGTATAATAAAGATAAGATATTTCATCACACATTGTGCCTAAAAGCATACTATATTATAAAATATTCATTCACAGTCCTTAGAATAGTATCTAAAGAGGTCACCAGTGACTAGTGGGCATGCATTCTGTACCCTCTGGTATCACAGACCAATTTTAGTAGCTGAGTATGGGTTGGCTATGTCACAAGCTTCAGACAATCAATTACTACTTATAGATTTCCTTTCTTAAACTAAACCATCCATAAATATGTTTGCTGAACAATCTTTTACAAAGTCAAACTATGGACTGGCAAAGATCATTTATCAAGTCGTCAAGAGGCTATAGAATATAATGACTGAGAAAATGTACACTAGAGTCAAATACCAAGGTTTGAATTTGTCCCTATTGCATGTTTAATTAAATAATCTGTTTTTTCTGT
>NW_007070249.1:0-728 GCF_000164805.1 Carlito syrichta
CAAGGATGTCCACTCTCATCCCTCCTGTTCAACATAGTATTGAAAGTCCTGACTAGAGCAATCAGAAAAGAGGAGGCAATCAGGGGTATCCAAATAGGAAAAGAGCAAGTCAAGTTCTTTCTCTTTGCAGATGATGTGATTGTGTACCTTGAAAACCCAAGAGAATTTGTCAAAAGCCTCCTTACATTGATAAAGGCCTTTGACAAAGTCTCAGGACACAAAACAAATGTACAAAAGACTATCACATTTCTCTACACCAATAATAAACAAACAGAAACCCAAATAAAAAACACAATTCCATTCACAATAGCCACAAAAAAAATGAAATACCTTGGCATCTTCCTAACCAGACATGTGAAAGACCTTTTCAATGAAAATTACAAAACATTGCTCAAAGAAATCAAAGATGGCACAAACAAGTGAAAAATATCCCATGATCATGGATTGAAAGAATCAACATTGTGAAGATGTCCATCTTACCTAAGACTATCTACAAATTCAATGCAATACCCAGCAAATTACCAGCAGCATTCTTCTCAGACCTAGAAAAAACAACACAGGAATTCATATGGAAACACAAACATCCAAGAATAGCCATAACAATCCTCAGCAAAAAAAAAAAAAAAAACAAAGCAGGTGGTATCACATTACCAGACTTCAAACTTTACTATAAAGCTACAATCATCAAAACAGCTTGGTATTGGTACAGGAACAGGCAAATAGATCAA
>NW_007070250.1:0-585 GCF_000164805.1 Carlito syrichta
CACACTGATAAAGGCCTTCGGCAAAGTCTCAGGATATAAAATAAATGTGCAAAAGACAATCATATTTCTTTACATCAATAATAAACAAACAGAAACCCAAATAAGAAGCACAATTCCATTCAAAATAGCCACACACACAAAAAAAATGAAATACCTTGGTGTCTTCTAACCAGAGACACGAAAGACCTTTACAATGAAAACTACAAAACTCTGCTCAAAGAAATCAAAGATGACACAAACAAGTGGAAAAATATCCCATGCTCACGGATTGGAAGAATCAACATAGTGAAGATGTCCATCTACCTAAGGCAATCTACAGATTCAATGCAATACCTATCAAATTACCAGCAACATTCTTCTCAGACCTAGAAAAAACAACACAGGAATTCATATGGAAACACAAATGACCAAGAATAGCCAGAACAATCCTCAGCAAAAAAAAAAAAATAATAAAGCAGGTGGTATCACATTACCAGACTTCAAACTTTACTATAAAGCTACAATCACCAAAACAGCTTGGTATTGGTATAGGAACAGGCATATAGATCAATGTAATAGAATTGAGATTCCAGAGGCAAGACCTCT
>NW_007070251.1:0-804 GCF_000164805.1 Carlito syrichta
CTATGACAGGGATCAACTCTTGCATTTCAATTATTAGCCTAAATGTGAACGGACTAAATGCACCACTGAAAAGACATAGATTGGCAAAATGGATAAAATATCATCAGGCAACAATCTATTGCCTTCAAGAGACTCACCTCACTAGAAAGGACATCCACAGACTCAAAGTAAGAGGATGGGAAACAAACTTCCTGGCGAACGGAATACAAAAGAAAGGAGGAGTAGCCATCTTAATTTCAGACAAAATACCCTTCAAACTATTAAAAATCAAAAAAGATACAGAAGGCCACTACATAATGATAAAAGGCTCAATCCATCAACAAGAAATATCTATTCTAAATATATATGCACCCAACATAGGTGCGCCAACTTTCATAAAGCAGCTTCTTAGAAAACTAAAGAAAGATATTGGCTCTAACACTATCATAACTGGGGACTTCAATACCCCACTCACAACCCTAGACAGATCATCAGGACAAAAAATCAGCAAGGAGATCCGGAACCTCAATGTAACTTTGGACCAAATGGACTTAATTGATACCTACAGAACACTCCATCCAAAGACCACAGAATACACATTCTACTCATCACCACATGGAACATATTCTAAGATTGACCACATACTCGGCCATAAATCAAGCATAAGCAAATTTAAAAGGACCGAAATTCTACCAAACACCTTCTCGGACCACAGTGGAATAAAAATAAACATTGATACCAACAAAGTCCCCCCAAAACCCACAAAGACATGGACACTAAACAGCATGATGCTAAACAACTCCTGGGTCAATGACGAAATCAAAA
>NW_007070252.1:0-735 GCF_000164805.1 Carlito syrichta
AAAATCAGTCTTTTGCAGGGACTGGGGTGGAGACAGCAGGAGGTAACTGCTAATGGGTACTGGAATTCTTTGGGAGAGGGAAAAATTGTTCTTAAATTAGTGTGTTTATTATTCAACTTGTGAATATCCTAAAAATCACTCAATTATTTACTTTAGAAGGGTGAATGTTATGCATGTGAATTAGATCCCAATTTTTAAGTGGGGGTAAAAAAATGGGTGGCATAAGCATCTATAAATTAATTGTCCCCCTTCCAAAATTATTATTAGTAGAATGTGTGTGATCACATGAAAGATATATTCAAGAAATATAGCTATTCATAGACCATTGCCATAAAATGACTGCTTTTTCTCTAAGATCACAATCTTATGGAGAACACAGCACACAGTGTGCTGAGAATTGAAGGTGACTCCTTCTTCACCAGCAAAATCAAATGAATGAATCTAAGCAGTCAGTACGATGACAGATATAGAAACTCATATCCTACTAAGCTGACTTATGGAGTCATTAAAATGGTTTACAAACCACAGATTACTAGATTCAGATGAATTTTATTTTTTAGTATTAAGAAATTTAACACAAAATCAATTCACATATAATGAAGCATTATTAAAAGCTTATCATTTAAGACAGATAAACTAAATGAAGTACTTATGCTTATTTACAAGCCATGTATAGGATAATGAAAGGAATGTCAGGATAGCTAAACTATTTTCACCAAGATCAAGGTTTTGAAC
>NW_007070253.1:0-763 GCF_000164805.1 Carlito syrichta
CGTCAATGACGAAATCAAAACAGGGATCAAAAGATACCTGGAAACAAATGAAAATGAAGAAACATCTTACCAGAATCTCTGGGATGCCCTGAAAGCTGTAGTAAGAGGGGAATTTATATCCCTACAAACACACATGAAGAAAATGGAAGGAACAGAAATTCACAATCTAACAAGCCACATAAAGAAGCTGGAAAAGCAAGACCACAAAAACCCTAAATTCAGCAGAAGAATCCAGATCACCAAAATAAAAGCCCAAATCCAGGACATAGAAGACAAAAAGATAATACAAAAAAATCAATGAAACAAAAAGCTGGTTCTTCAAAAGGGTAAACAAGATTGATGGTCCCCTAGCTAGACTGACCAAGAAAAAATGAGAAAAAAACCAAACAAGCATAATCAGAAACACAAAAGATGAAGTCACATCTGACCCTGAAGAAAGACAAAAGATCATTAGAGACTACTACGTACACTTGTATGGAAACAAACTTGAAAACCAGAAGGACATGGAGGACTTTCTGACATCACACAACCTACCTAGGTTGGAACAAGAAGAAATTGAGACCCTAAATAGATCAATAACAATCAAGGAAATCAACTAAGTAATAAGAAAACTTCCTACAAAAAAAGCCCTGGATCAGATGGCTTTCCAGCAGATTCTACAGACATTCAAGGAGGAGCTGATACCAATCCTACTGAAGTATTCCAGCGATTGAAAAGATGGACTCTCCCCAGTCATTTTACAAAGCCACATCACATTGATACC
>NW_007070254.1:0-767 GCF_000164805.1 Carlito syrichta
CAGAATGCTTATCTAAATTTCATAAAAATGGTGATCCTTTAAATCAACTACGAGCCACCCCTGAGAGTACCGGACTGAACTTGTGTTCCTCCACCACAACAATATTAACTCCGGACGTTCCGGTAACCCCAATTCCTGTGGGAGAAGGGCCCTCTCCCAGAAGGAATAGTGGGTGTAATATTAAGCAGAAGTTCCTTGTCTTTACAAGGAATTTCCATTATTTCTGGAGTGGTGGATTCGGATTACACAAGAGAAATCCAGGTGCTTGTTGCTCCCCCTAGCAAAACTATGCAGTTTAACAAAGGTCAGAGAAAAGCCCAGTTGCTGCTCCTGCCTTATCATAAAGCAGGTAAACTTAACTAACCTGCCTAGAGGTGACTCTGGATTTGACTCTAGCGATGTTGTTTTTTGGGTTCTGAAGGTTACTAACCCTAAACCTCTAGAAGATATATATATATATATAAGGAATTAAGATTAAAGGCTTATTGGACACCAGAGCCAATGTTTCCTGTATTACCGGGAAAGTTGGCCTGCTTCTTTGTCTACTCAAAAAGCTCCTTTAGGACTCATAGGCATTGGTCGAGTACCCTCAGTAGCCAATAACTCTAAAAATTTTAAATTGGACAAATGAGACTTCAAAAACTTTTTGCCCATCTATCCCCTTTATATTATGGGGAAGAGATATTCTTGCTCAAATAAGCATGCATTTATATAGCTCTAATGATAAAGCTTCAGCACAAATGCTGTAGATAGCTATGATCCTTTTA
>NW_007070255.1:0-793 GCF_000164805.1 Carlito syrichta
CACCAAAGCAAATTAAAAATTTAAGAGTATGACACGATAAAAACTCAAATTGACAATATAAATTCAATGTGATGAATGATGCTGTTTGCTGTAACTAAATTAACAATCTCAAAGTAAATATGTAACTGTGAAATTGCACAGATTACCTTGTATATCTGACATAGCCTATGTTATCTGATGTCATGGGAAGGACCAACTATCCACCACTCTTCTCGAATAGAAATCTGCCTGGGGAAGGGGGGCACACCTCATCAACAAGGGTACCTACACAGTGAATATTTGTATACCTAACCCTGAAATGTACCCCAAAATTTTAAAATAAAAAAATTTTAGAGTTAAAAAAGAAGAACTTCTGTAAAACTCTTATGTGTACAAATTGTGAAGTTCTCCAGCATTTACTTGGCATGAAGGAATTATTAGGATTTCCATGTCAGTGGTCTCTACTTCTTGCCATTAGACCACAATAATCATAAGTGTACATCTTGGCAATGTAGTGATCATAAACCAAAATGCAACACAGACACTGAAATGCTGTGGCCATCCTTCATAAGTACCTTGTCCCTAACAGACTTACACAATTTATCAAAATGAAAACATAATATCTTAACATCTATTTAAAGATCCTGAACACTTAGGGACCCCGGAGACTAGCTCTGCAGCATCCTTTGATACTGTTCTCTCCTACAAAATATAAGATGAATTTGCCTATATGATGACATTTGAAATACTCAGAAATGCACTTGTATGACTCCTGCTGGTTGGAACAAGAGATGGCATGAGGAAAGTCAGCAAA
>NW_007070256.1:0-735 GCF_000164805.1 Carlito syrichta
TAACGAGCTTGCTACCTAGCTAACCAACTGGTCAGCCAGCTGACTTAATCATTTGACTTAACCAGCTAGCCAGCTTGCTAGCCAGTTGATTCAACTAGATGACTTAACTAGTTTTTCTTATGGCTAGGTAGCTGACTTAACTAGTTCTCTACCTAGCTAGCTACCAGGCTAGACAGCTGAATTAACTATCTGTCTTATTTAGCTAGTCAGCTGATTAGTCAACTGAGTTAACTATCTCACTAACTAGTCTGCTGTCAAGCCACCTGACATAACTAGCTGACTTACATAGCTGGCCTGATTGTTAGTTAGCTGAATTAACTAGCTTGCTGTATAGTTAGCCAGCTGGCTAGCCAGCTAACTTAATTAGGTTACTTAACTATCTAGCCAACAGACTAGACAGCTGACTTGACTATCTAGCTACCTATCTAGCCAGCTGTCAAGTGAGTTGACATATCTAGGTAACATAACTAGCTAGCCAGCTGGTACCAGGCTGATTCAATTGCCCAGCTACCTAGCTAGCCAGCTGGATAACCAGCTGACTTAACTAGCTAGCTACCTATGTAGCCCGGTGGTTTGTCAACTGACTTAGCTACCTAGCTACCTAGCTAACCAGCTGGCTAGTGAACTGACGTTACTATGTTGTTTAGCTATCCAACTGGCTAGCCAGCTGACTAAACTAGCTAGATACCTAGCTAGGCAGCTGGCTAGCCAGCTGATTTAACTCGCTTAATCAAC
>NW_007070257.1:0-382 GCF_000164805.1 Carlito syrichta
TTATTCTTGGTTGAAATTGTTTCTGTTTTAGAACTTTAAAGATAGGGCTCCAGGCTCTCCTGGCCAGAAGGGTTTCTGTTGATAAATCTGCTGCTATTCTAATTCATTTTCCCTGGTAGGTAGTCTGACTTTTTCTCTTGCTGCCTTTAGAATTTTTCCTTTCATAGTTACTTTGTTTAGGCGAATTATTATGTGTCTGGGAGTTGGTCTTCTCGTTTGTTGTCTTGCAGGGGTTCTCTGAATCTCTTGTGTTTGAATTTTTTCATCCTTAATGAGATGAGGGAAGTTTTCTTGAATGATTTCATGAAATGTTTGTTCCAGTGTGGCTTCGGTTTCTCTTTCTGCCTCAGGAAGCCCAATTATTCTTAGGTTTGATCTCTTG
>NW_007070258.1:0-749 GCF_000164805.1 Carlito syrichta
CCATTACCCTGCTGTTGTCGGCAGGTCTTGCGCTCTCAGTAACTATAGCCCAGAAGAAACCACTTTAAAGTGTTGACCCATGTCCCCCTGGTTCCTCAGGGAGATAAGGCCTCCCCTTCCAAGGCAGAAACAAAAGAGCCCAGGCTTGGATGTCAGAGCAGGGAGAGGTGGAAGTCAAGCCGAGCAAAATCAAACAAGAAGACACTGGAAGTTCCTAGAAAACACATATTTTTCTTTTCAGTTATTATGACAGATATAGGAAGATCGACAGAAAATAAAAGTGTCTACATTTTAAATTTCAATAATTTTTAATGAACATAGCATTTTATTTTTACAGCTCAAACTTAATGTAGAAAAAGATCTTTATATCAGAGAGTGTACGGGGCACCCTTTACACAAGTAACTCCATCTCAGAAAAAGACTTTATCTTATTTCCTAAAAGACCTCATGCCAACAGGGACCGGTTGTTTGCCTCACCCGATAGACACCACAGGCAACCGGGTGAGAACAGAACCAGGCATATGCCCTTCCGCTGTCAGACCTCATCAGAAGGCTTTGTGACCATAAAAAGAACAGGACTTCACCAGCTCGAAACAGCCACTTGAACAGACACCATCTTGCTGTCCCCATGAAAAGCTCCTGTCATCTTCCACCAGAGACTCTGCCCATATTCTTGCAAGATGTGGATGTGCCATCAAGCCGGCACGGGAAAACTCCCTCTTCACCTTGGCTCTCCCTAACCTGGTTCG
>NW_007070259.1:0-670 GCF_000164805.1 Carlito syrichta
GCTTCGTAAATGATTTGGGGAGAGTTCCATCTTTTTCAATCGCCAGGAATACCTTCAGTAGGATTGGTATCAGCTCCTCCTTAAATGTCTTGTAGAATTCTGCTGGAAAGCCATCTGGTCCAGGGCTTTTTTTTGTAGGAAGTTTTCTTATTACCTAGTCGATTTCCTTGATTGTTATTGGTTTATTTAGGGTCTCAATTTCTTCTTGTTCCAACTTAGGTAGGTTGTGTGATGTCAGAAAGTCCTCCATTTCCTTAAGGTTTTCAAGTTTGTTTCCATACAAGTGTACGTAGTAGTCTCTGATGATCTTTTGTATTTCTTCAGGGTCAAATGTGACTTCATCTTTTGTGTTTCTGATTGTGCTTATTTGGTTTTTTTCTTATTTTTTCTTAGTCAGTCTAGCTAGGGGACCATCAATCTTGTTTACCCTTTCGAAGAACCAGCTTTTTGTTTCATTGATTTTTTCTATTATCTTTTTGTCTTCTATGTCCTGGATTTGGGCTTTTATTTTGGTGATCTGGATTCTTCTGCTGAAATTAGGGTTTTTGTGGTCTTGCTTTTCCAGCTTCTTTAGGTGGCTTGTTAGGTTGTCAATTTCTGTTCCTTCCATTTTCCTCATGTGTGTTTGTAGGGATATAAATTCCCCTCTTATTACAGCTTTTAAGGCATC
>NW_007070260.1:0-1154 GCF_000164805.1 Carlito syrichta
CAGCCCATCTGATGTGGCAAGCACTTTCTATATTTGGACTCTACATTCTCACAACCCTATGGGTCACATTGATTAATGAGTAACCATGTATACACTGAAGAAGAGAGAGGTTAACTAAATTGCTGAAATAGGTTTTACCACTACAGTAAACAGGAGAGCAGAGATAGAAGTCCAGAAATTTCCAGTTCCAAGTCCATGTTCCATATGCCACCTTGATGTAACAGTTTTGACTTGTCTGGCTGTCTCCTGTGATCCTCACACTTTATCTCACAGCAGCACCTACTTTCTTCCCAGCTATCCCATTCATGAAATCTCAATAGTTATTTTCTACCTCCTGGTAGGAAACAGAACTGTCATCTGGCAGAACATTGGGAAAGGAAAACACTCGGATTGCAACAACATCAGAGTAATGTCCACAAGGTGGCAGAAGACTGGAATAAGGAACCTAACAACAAAACAATGAGCTATTTTATATTTTTGTGTTTACTGACCACTTTCTATGTTCCAGACCCTATGCTAAGTGCTTGATATGCACCTGCCCACAATATTTGTGAGGCATGGGATTTTAAATATATCACCTCCTTTAATATTTTAATTTTCATTATCCTAGTAAAATAATGTGCCTATGTCCCCCAAAACTGCAAACCTGAAGCCTCATTGTACTAACAGTATGCTATAACCTAGGAGCTAGCAAACTTGTCCTGTCAAGGGCTTTCCAGGTCATTCATCCTTGTCCTTAGCACTCAACTCCTTGTAGCAGGAAAGGAGCCATTCACACTATGTAAATAAATGAGTGTGACTGTGTTCCAATAAAATTTGTTTATTAAAAAAATGTGGTAGACCAGATTTGGCTCATGAGTCATACAGAGTGAGAAAGAATTTTTATCTAAGAAATGCAAAAATTATCAGGCCCAGAGGGACATTGAAGCTTTTCTATAATAAAAGGAAAACATTTCTCATTCACATTTGTAGCAACTCGAAAAAATGACAACTTTCTGCCTCTGGCTGGCCCAAGCATCTTATGATGTTTGTTATGACTTCACTTCCTGTTTAATTATATGCAGTGAAGATTATCTCTTTGCTCTTAAGTAGAATTGAAATTCTACCTTTTATTTGTCTGCAAGTTCAAACAACCACAGAGAGTACCTACAAGA
>NW_007070261.1:0-415 GCF_000164805.1 Carlito syrichta
TTTGTAAAGTAAATACTTAAGCTTCTATAGAATTGTTTAACTTGGCATAAATCAATCAGCTTAGGATGAAAAAGGTTTATAGAATATGTCAGTCACGGATTAGGTTATCCTTTGTTATGGGATTTTAAGATTATCATATGAAAAGGGTTTAAGGCAATCATTGATTAAGTTTTCATGGATTAAGGTTTCTGGTGGGTGGGGGACACCCCTCCCACATCTGACTTTGTGTATAAAAGATCCGTTGTAATTCCCAATAACATACACATCACTTCTGCATTAGAGATTACTCTATTTACTGCCATTGTAAGTCTAGAGAGAAACTCCTCATAAGTTTCATCTGTTTTCTGCTTAAGATCAGATAGTGAGGTAGTCTGAGTAGAATTAATAGGTAACTTCTTCCAAGCCTCACTTGCAC
>NW_007070262.1:0-582 GCF_000164805.1 Carlito syrichta
CTATCATTGTAACTGTTGGTTTAGATCACGTTTGTTGTTTGCCTTCTGACTTACACTGTTTCTCGATTTTATTGCCCTGTCTCTGTGTAGCTATCAGTACTCTTTAGGGAATCTTTCTTACATGTCTTTCTTCACCTCTTCCCAGCCCTGTGTCTCGTTCCCACTGGATAGTTGGTATGTATATCTGTTTTCCCTCTTGCACTTCTCTCTTTCTAACTCCCTATTGATCCCCCCTTCCTCCATTATTTTCCTCTTCTATATGCCCCCTTTTAAAATCTAGGGACCAAGACTGCATACTGCTGAATAGACAGACTGTAAAGCAGAGGGAAAAGTGAACAAAGCCAGAAGACCCTCATAAGGAAGAACAGGTCATTGCAGAAGAGAAATAAAAGCAACCCCACCTTCCCTCAAAAACAGAATTGAAGAGGGGGACGGAAAGGGGGAGAGGGAGAAAAATCTACAGAAATGAAGAAAAACCAAAAGAAGAGTATGGGTCTCTCCCAGATGCCTGGGAGAGCAGACACTGAGAAATCTGACTATGGAATACTAGCAATGAAAAGTCCCCAGAATGAAAGGTCTCAA
>NW_007070263.1:0-681 GCF_000164805.1 Carlito syrichta
AGCCGGGCTCCGTGGCTCAGCCTATAATCTCACGCTTGGGAGGCCGAGGTGAGTGGATTGCCTGAGCCCGTGGGTTCGAGAACCACCTGGGCAACTTGGCAAGATCTCATCTCCACAATAAATCCAAACTTAGCCGGGCGTGGTAGCGCGAGCCTGTCGTTCCAGCTACTCGGAAGGCTGAGTGTTGGGAGCCGGCCACGGAGGCCCACTGAGCGTTAGGGATCAGGGAGGGCCGTGGACCTCGAGACCGCTAGGACGTGTTCGAGAGCCGTAGACCCCATTTTCCTCCCCCTTTTGCCATGCAGCACAAGAACAACCTAAAGGAACTCTGCTGGCCTAAGCTGAAGACTCTGTGACTGTGACAGGCATAGCTGACTCTAGAAACCCATTGTTCCTGTTTCCCATAAACTGCGGTTTCAGCCTAGGTATTAGATATAATTCAAATTCAGGTCACATTTGGGAGTCTTTTATACGGTACAAGCTTCTTTATAAGATTTAAAAGAATATTTATAGAATTAGTATATACTTAGGGAGAGCTGTTTGCAGCTATTTCAATGGTGAAGATAATTTTCGAGAGTGGCCCAGCACAGAGTTTGGGCTGGGCCACATTCCTGAGAGCCCAGCATATACTTTGGACTGGGCTGCATTCTTTTGGGCCGGCTTTAGCTACAGTAGTGTAAG
>NW_007070264.1:0-919 GCF_000164805.1 Carlito syrichta
CAGGGTCAGCGGGGAGTTTGCGCGCCCGATTTTACACGCGGTCGTCCACTTTCCGTTATATTAAAATGTATTGTGAGGGGGGCCGTGCTCAGCATCTCCTGAGCTGTCTGAGTGGTGGCCAGGGATCCCATTCTGCTGCTGCCCCCACCAGCTCCACTCCACTGCCCAGTTGTTTCCTCCAACCCAATGGCGACATCACCCGTGCCCTCCCCCCACCTCCGAAAAGGGAGTGCGGACACAGAGTCATTGGGTCATTGGGCCCGAGTGGAACACAGAGCAACCCCTGGAATTCGCCAGGTCGTCATCAGAAGCATCAATGAGATGCAAAAATGAAAGGCAAGATGAAGAACGATCACACCTGGGTGGACGTTGCCTTTCTGGTAGGTAGCTCCCCCAACCCTTCAACCACACTGTCTGCAGTCTCCACTGCTCTCCTGGCAGCAGCCTATGGCGCCAGAGATGACAACTTCCTTCCCCAGCCACTGCTTGCTTGCCATGCTCTAGCTGTTTCTCATTCGGTGGGTGTGGGTTCGTTCCTGACCCGTGTGTGTGTGTGTGTGTCTGTGTGTGTGTGTGAGTGCGAGTGTGTGTATTCCCGAGAATGCTCAGTGGCATGTAGCGACTCTCTCCGTGAGCCCGCACCAGGAATCTCCATGAAACTTCTCCCATGACTGTGCTCAGTGGGCTGGGCAGTGGGTCTCTAGGGTGAAGCGCTTGGTGTCTTCCCTCCAGTCTCTGCTGCTCAGGAGACCTGAGTGTATCAAATACCGCGCACTTCCCACTCCTCCACCGCTCGAATTTTGTGAATAACTCTGTGAACTGTCTTTGTGTATGTTCACATTTCTGAGTCAACATTCTACGTGAGTTTCCACAGCGTGTCAGACACAGATTAGGGGTAGGGGCGAATGTATATGGTACT
>NW_007070265.1:0-788 GCF_000164805.1 Carlito syrichta
CCCTCAATGAGACTCTGGACCAAATGGACTTAATTGATACCTATAGAACACTCCATCCAAAGACCACAGAATACACATTCTACTCATCACCACATGGAACATATTCTAAGATCGACCACATAATTGGACACAAATCAAGTATAAGCAAATTAAAAGGACTGAAATTCTACCATGCACCTTCTCGGACCACAGTGGAATAAAAATAAACTTTGACACCAACAAAGTCCCCCCAAAACCCACAAAGACATGGACACTAAACAGCATGATGCTAAATAACTCCTAGGTCAATGATGACATCAAAACAGAGATCAAAAGATACCTGGAAACAAATGAAAATGAAGAAACATCTTACCAAAATCTCTGGGATGCCTTAAAAGTTGTAATAAGAGGGGAATTTATATCCCTACAAACACACATGAGGAAAATGGAAGGAACAGAAATTGACAACCTAACAAGCCACCTAAAGAAGCTGGAAAAGCAAGACCACAAAAACCCTAATTTCAGCAGAAGAATCCAGATCACCAAAATAAAAGCCCAAATCCAGGACATAGAAGACAAAAAGATAATACCAAAAATCAAAGAAACAAAAAGCTGGTTCTTCAAAAGAATAAACAAGATCGATGGCCCCCTAGCTAGACTGACCAAGAAAAAACGAGAAAAAACCCAAATAAGCACAATCAGAAACACAAAAGATGAAGTCACATCTGACCCTGAAGAAATACAAAAGATCATTAGAGACTACTACGTACACTTGTATGGAAACAAACTTGAAAACCAGAAGGAAATGG
>NW_007070266.1:0-737 GCF_000164805.1 Carlito syrichta
AAAGAAAAAAAGAACAACAGCATTCTTCACAAGAGTACAGGCAAAAGATTAAAAACACACATGAACCAACTCCAAAACCCAAAGAAAGACAACAAATAAACAGGAACAACTCTGTAAGAACCTTATGACAGGGATCAACTCTTGCATTTCAATTATTAGCCTAAATGTGAACGGACTAAATGCACCACTGAAAAGACATAGATTGGCAAAATGGATAAAATATCATCAGGCAACAATCTATTGCCTTCAAGAGACTCACCTCACTAGAAAGGACATCCACAGACTCAAAGTAAGAGGATGTGAAACAAACTTCCAGGCGAACGGAATACAAAAGAAAGCAGGAGTAGCCATCTTAATTTCAGACAAAATACCCTTCAAACTATTAAAAATCAAGAAAGATACAGAAGGCCACTACATAATGATAAAAGGCTCAATCCATCAACAAGAAATATCTATTCTAAATATATATGCACCCAACATAGGTGCGCCAACTTTCATAAAGCAGCTTCTTGGAAAACTAAAGAAAGATATTGGCTCTAACACTATCATAACTGGGGACTTCAATACCCCACTCACAACCCTAGACAGATCATCAGGACAAAAAATCAGCAAGGAGATCCGGAACCTCAATGTAACTTTGGACCAAATGGACTTAATTGATACCTTACAGAACACTCCATCCAAAGACCACAGAATACACATTCTACTCATCACCACATGGAACATATTCTAAGATC
>NW_007070267.1:0-738 GCF_000164805.1 Carlito syrichta
TCTAGTGAGTGCCAGAGCCAGTTTGTGTGAGGGCTAAGGCCTTTATCTTAATCATTATATTTTTTAGGAGCTTAACAAAAAAAATTTTTTTTAACAATCAATATTTTTTATTATGATATTGTGGGGTACAGTTAAGGGTTAGGTATACAAATAAGCTTAACAAAATGTAATGCTATATAACTTACTGATCAGCCTGTATCCATTTTCTTGTAGATTCTTTTTTTTCTGGCATTTTATTATGAAAAATTTCAGACATACAGAAAAGTGGAAAGAGTAATACTGTGAGCACTCATATACCCACCACCCAGAATTTATAGTCTTTAACATTTTGTTATAGTTGCTAATCATATATCTATCCATCTGTTAGTCCACTTTATTTTTTAATGCCTTTCAAAGTAAGTTTCTGATGTCTATGCATTCTATCCCTAAACACTTTAGTATGTGTGTCACTAACTTCAGTTTATTATTTGTTTTTAATTTTGGAAAGATAAAATTTACATATGGTAAATTATATACACACACACAAAAATTTTTTTTTTATTTTTTTTTATTTTTTTTTTATTTTTTATTTTTTTTGAGTTGGAGTCTCACTCTGTCGCCCAGACTGGAGTGCAGTGGCCGCTCCCGGCCACCGCAGCCTCAACCTGCTGGGCTCCGGCGATCCTTCCGCCTCAGCCTTCCGAGTGGCCGGAATTACAGGCACGCGCTACCACGCCCGACTGATTTTTTTTTTTTTTT
>NW_007070268.1:0-692 GCF_000164805.1 Carlito syrichta
GAAGAGATGATGTAAAGGGGCCTGGTCACTCCAGCTACCGATAACTGGATTGCAATTAAAAGGGACTTTTGTCACTTCTTTGCTGGGCAATGGGGCCAATTACCTAAAACCCTTTGCTAGAATTTAGACCCATACCAGAGCAAGGTTCTTCAGGAAAACTCGGATGATTACTTTTGACAAATGTTCTACTTGAGCATAGTGTAGTTACTCAAATCCTTTTAAAAATGACTACACTTAGAGTAAAACAATCTTTAAAAAGTCTACCCAAAAACACATTCTTGTCCCCCCAACACACACACACACCCACACACCCTCGCTGTGTGCAGTCAGCTTTCTGTTGGCCAATTTACCGCAGATAGTAAGTTGGTGAATAAATCTTTAATTTATGCAACCAAAACCCTGAAAGACTGAGCTTCAGATGTAATGTTTTGCATTCCCTAGGCACACTGCAGAGAAATATCTTTAAAAAAAATACATTCACAGCTGTCCTTTAAAAGAAGAAAATGGAAAACAAAAGAAATATCCACACATATGCATACAACACATCAAGCCGACCCTCTGTCAACCAGCATTTCTATAGAGACATTCTTTCCATGATTGAAACATAAGCTCCAAAGGTTAAAGAAGAGGAAAAGCAGTCAAATAGCACTGCTCAGGAAGCCAGTAGTACTAGCTAGCTGTACTCTCTTCTA
>NW_007070269.1:0-1291 GCF_000164805.1 Carlito syrichta
CAGTTCACAGAAATTAACTTTAAATGGATCAGAGACCTAAATGTAAAACCTAAAACCATAAGAACCTTAGAAAATGCAGAACACACCCTTATGGAAATTGGAACTCGCATCCAATTCCTGAACAAAACCCGAAATGCACCAGAAATGCCATAAGAGATAAGATAGACAAGTGGGACCTCATTAAACTGATAAGCTTCTGCAAAGCCAAAGAAACCATCAAGAGAGCAGGAAGACAGCCCACAAACTGGGAAAAAGTATTTTCCAACTCCTTGACTGACAAAGGCCTAACATCTTGGATCTACAAGGAACTCAAACGTGCTGAAAATAAAAAAAACAAACAACCCCATTACAAAGTGGGCAAAAGATATGAACAGATACTTCACAAAAGAAGACATCTGAGTGGTCAACAGACACATGAAGAAATATTCAACCTCACTAATCATCAAGGAGATGCAAATTAAAACTACACTGAGATACCACCAAACTCCAGTCAGAATGGCCATTATCAATAACTCAAAAAATAAAAGATGCTGAAGAAGATGTGGTGAAAAGGGAACACTCCTACACTGTTGGTGGGAATTCTTTTTTTTTAATTATAAAGATGTGGGTTCAATTCAGAGTTAGGTATACAAACATTGTGTATGCAGGTACCCTTGTTGAATAGGTACGCCCCTACCTCCCCTAGCAGTTTCCTCAACTACCCAATCCCATCCCCACTCTCTTGACAGTTTCCCATTACTCATTCATAAGCAAACCTTGAAACATTATAATACTATAAAGAAAGTCTTTGACAGTAATTGAATTCTTAATAGTTGTAATAGTCCAGGGTGCAGAATCATATTTTCTACAAATATTGTGAATTGTGTCTCTCTTCTCATAGCTCTATCTTTTACTTCTCTTTCTCATATTATTTATTTTGGCTAACTGATTTTTTTTGGTTATTTTCTAAATTTGTTTTGCTGAAAATTTGAGCACTTTACCATTCACCTCCTCAAAAACAGGTCCAGAAACTGCAGTTTCATTAAGAGTATCTGGAGCTAGTACTATTGAAACTAGCAATGCCAGAAACCACAAGCCAGTATCACTGTCTGCTCACAAATCAGAATCTGTCACAGTACTCAATCTTTATATAAAATGTCCTTTTTTTTCTTTGTAAAACAAATTGTTCTCTTGTGTTAGCATATTTGGGATTCCACTTCACTCTTACTAAGAGTTTTTTTTTAATCTCCTATGCACTAAAGTCCTTTCAGTTCTCAGTTACTTTCTTTCTTCTGCCTTGCTACTCCACAAA
>NW_007070270.1:0-729 GCF_000164805.1 Carlito syrichta
CCTATAGAACACTCCATCCAAAGACCACAGAATACACATTCTACTCATCACCACATGGAACATATTCTAAGATCGACCACATAATTGGACACAAATCAAGTATAAGCAAATTTAAAAGGACTGAAATTCTGCCTTGCACCTTTTCGGACCACAGTGGAATAAAAATAAACATTGACACCAACAAAGTCCCCCCAAAACCCACAAAGACATGGACACTAAACAGCATGATGCTAAATAACTCCTGGGTCAATGATGACATCAAAGTAGAGATCAAAAGATACCTGGAAACAAATGAAAATAAAGAAACATCTTACCAAAATCTCTGGGATGCCTTAAAAGCTGTAATAAGAGGGGAATTTATATCCCTACAAACACACATGAGGAAAATGGAAGGAACAGAAATTGACAACCTAACAAGCCACCTAAAGAAGCTGGAAAAGCAAGACCACAAAAACCCTAATTTCAGCAGAAGAATCCAGATCACCAAAATGAAAGCCCAAATCCAGGACACAGAAGACAAAAAGATAATACAAAAAAATCAGTGAAACAAAAAGCTGGTTCTTCGAAAGGGTAAACAAGATTGATGGTCCCCTAGCTAGACTGACCAAGAAAAAACGAGAAAAAAACCGAATAAGCATAATCAGAAACACAAGAAGATGAGTCACATCTGACCCTGAAGAAATACAAAAGATCATTAGAGACTTACTACGTACACTTGTATGGGAAACA
>NW_007070271.1:0-533 GCF_000164805.1 Carlito syrichta
ATGTTAGAGTGATCCCCGATGCAATATTATTTAAATTTACAGTTAGGAATAGCGCTTTAATGGACAATTTACAAAGTTATATCTAGGAATACCCCCTACTACGCTTAGACAAATTCTAATTCTGGGAAATCTTCCTTTGAAGGGTCAAAGGAAAGATGGGATAGAGAAACCGCTCCTGAACTTCTTAGAGGATTTTGTGAGGCTTCTCCTCGTCGCCTCCGGGCGGGAATAACATGTTTCTGTGTTGAGAACTTTAAAAACCAGGCGGAACTCACGACAGTCACAGACGCCCGTTTCGCCACTTCTTCCTTCCAAACAGAATCTGCCTGTTCAAGACCTGAGAGTCCGTTCAAGGGTTCAGGTTGAAACGACTCCGAAAGAAGCGCCTCTAAAACGGGAGGGGTCGAGCCAGCCGCCCCCACTCCTCGGACCCGGCCAGGAAGGGAACCCCTCGCCCGCGCGGGCTCCGGCGTGGCTGGGGCACGCTCGGCCAAGAGCCCGCAGTCAAGGCCAGGGGGCCAAGGGCCGGCCCG
>NW_007070272.1:0-812 GCF_000164805.1 Carlito syrichta
ATGCCTACTACCCCACTGCTAACCATAGTGGCTGGCTGTGCCTAAACTCACTGTGCAAACAGTGTGGTTTTGGCTGAACCCCTGCTTTGTATACTATTGCTATAATAAATTATAGCTTTGAGTAAAACTATATGCAAAGTCATATGAGCCTTCTTGCTATCAAACTGGAGAGTTATCTTGGGAAGCCTAATACAAGGTGCAGAGTGTAAAAGTCAATAGGTCACAGCATTAGAGCCTTTCTTCTCTCTACTCATCTTCTCCTCCCAACTCTACCTCACTTTTGTCACTAGTTTTCATGGTAACTCAGTTCAGCAATTATGTATTGACTTGCGCAGAACTTATCCACAGAAGATAGAAGACAAAAGAGAGATGAGTGACAAAGGTGACTTGGATAAAGGCGTGGTTCTCAGGGAGCACACAACTGAATCCACATATACTAGCAACCACAAAACAAAGTCAGCTTTGTGGAAAGCAAATGCAAAGAAAAACAAAGGGCTTGGGAACAGAGATGAGGGTGGCTTATTTCAACTTTAGGGATGGCATTGTAAAACAGGTGTGGTGTAAATCTAGCCCCAAGGAAATGTATTGCTATCCAGGAATCTGGAATCTTTTATTTGGCTACACATTGATTTGCTCATTTTCATTAGCAGGGAAGAGGGAGTGACTCTCCACGGTGCTAGCGTGATACAGCAGAACCTGTTGTGGATCAGACATCTTAACCACAGAGTCTCCCACATTGACCTGAACGCCTTTCAGGGCCTAGCTCTGAGGAGTCACAGTGAGGATCATCTGGTGCTTCATCTGAAGGTTTT
>NW_007070273.1:0-815 GCF_000164805.1 Carlito syrichta
CCAAGCCGTACCTTGAGAATCGTGTATTACACCGTACAGCACACAAGAATCAAACGACTGGAAAATACATCACAATGCAGTCAACATTTGACACAGCATTTCCCAAGCTGATGCACACTCACAGCCAGCAAGCCAAGCCTGTCAGCTCTTCCTCGTAAATGCCAACGGAAGAGCAATGGCTTTGGATAGGAGACGGACAGGTCAAATCAAAAACACTTTAGAATTCAGTAGGTGAACAAATCATGCTTTCCCAAAGATGACAGCGAACCGGTCATGTCGCTCAGTGTGGCACCATGGAGTTGTGCACTTTGTATACAGGAAACGTTGCATACAGCTCTGCTAGGCCTTTGCATTCAATGTAGGATAATACACGCTGAAAAACAGGGAGAATCAGGCGTCACGCCAAAGACCAACCCACTATAATACTTGTTGCCCCCCCATTCAGTGACGTGCCGTTTTGAGGAATGTCTCCCATGGAAGACTGTTGTTTTCCGGAAAGCAAACAATGGCTCTCGGGCCTCGTTGGCAAATGAACCCGCAGAGCCATTGTATTCCGTGTGAGACGCCCGTGTCAAAAGAGAAAACTTTTCAGCATTCTCCGCTGAATGAAGCATGCTCGGCTACCCATGGCTGTGGAGATCTGGATCCAGTCAGTGCAGCAGCTGAAGTTGCACTCTGGTCACCAAATGCTCCCCGCCTAGTATAGTGCATATACAGGAGAGCTCTGAGAATCAGGGAGGAGAGCACGCACAAAGCCAGTGTATACAGACTGCCAATGAAGTGCAGTGCAGCGCACGCTTCAATAGCGTGTCCCC
>NW_007070274.1:0-962 GCF_000164805.1 Carlito syrichta
AACAAAGTTTCCTCTCCCAGAGGCAGTTCATTGAAAAATTTTTATCACATGCTCATTCATCTTCAAAAAGACAAATTTAGTGATTAACAGGATAACAGATAAGGCGAGAAATGATAAGTAATCCCACGATGAAATGAAAAGAGGATGTAAAGGTGATTGGCCACTCCAGCTATCATTAACTCCATTGAAAGTAAAAAGGCCTTTTGTCATTTCTTCACTGGGCAATAGGTCCAATTATCTAAAACCCTTGCCTAGAATTCAGACACACACTATAGCAGGACCCTTCAGGCAAACTCTGATGATCACTTTTGACAAATGTTCTCCTTGAGCATAATGTAGTTACTCCAATGCTTTTACAAATGACTACACTTACACTCAAACAGTCTTTACAAAATGAAACCCAAACACATCCCGG
Organism: Carlito syrichta; assembly: GCF_000164805.1. Taxonomy (NCBI): domain Eukaryota; kingdom Metazoa; phylum Chordata; class Mammalia; order Primates; family Tarsiidae; genus Carlito; species Carlito syrichta. The sequence continues at coordinate 416 of NW_007070274.1, forward strand.
TCCCCACCCGACACACACACCCAGCCACACACACTCTCTGTGTGCAGTCAGGTTTCTTTTAGCCAATCTAAAACAGAGTGTAAGTTGGTAAATAAATATTTAATTCATGCAACCAAAACCGTGAAAGACCGAGCTCCAAATACAAAGTTTTGCATTCCTGAGATACACTATATAGATTTAAAAATCCACTTACAGCTATCCTTTAACGAAAGAAAATGGAAAACAAAAGAATTATTCACATGTATGCCTGCATTGAACGAAAGCCACTTACAACCTTCTGCCACCCAGCATTACTCTAGAAACATTATTTCCATGATTAAATCCAAAGGTTTAAGAAAAGTAAAAGTAGCAGGCGCGGTGGCTCAGCCTGTAATCCCAGAACTTTGGGAGGCTGTGGTGAGCTGATTGCCTGAGCCCGCGGGTTCGAGACCTGCCTGTCAACGTGGTGAGACCTCATCTCTACAATTAAAAAAAATGAGTTAGGCGTGGTAGCGGGTACCTGTAGTTCCAGCTACTTGGAGGCTGACGCTGAATGATCGCCGGAACC
>NW_007070275.1:0-660 GCF_000164805.1 Carlito syrichta
CTTTCCCCTGAAAACTGGAACAAGACAAGGATGCCCACTCTCACCCCTCCTGTTCAAAATAGTATTGGAAGTCCCGGCTCGAGCAATCAGAGAAGAGGAGGCAATCAGGGGTATCCAAATAGGAAAAGAGTAAGTCAAGTTAACTCTCTTTGCAGGTGATATGATTGTATACATTGAAAACCCAAGAGAATCTATCAAAAACCTCCTTACACTGATAAAGGCCTTTGGCAAAGTCTCAGGATACAAAAGAGAATCGCATTTCTTTACACCAATAATAAACAGAAACCCAAATAAAAAACACAATTCCATTCACAAGAGCCATGCACACACACAAAAAAATATCTTGGCATCTTTCTAACCATAGACATGAAAGACCTTTACAATGAAAACTACAAAACACTGCTCAAAGAAATCAAAGATGATACAAACAGGTGGACAAATATCCCATGCTCATGGATTAGAAGAATCAACATTGTGAAGATGTCCATCTTACCTAAGGCAATCTACAAATTCAATGCAATACCCCTCAAATTACCAGCAACATTATTCTCAGACCTAGAAAAAACAACACAGGAATTCATATGGGAACACAAACGTCCAGGAATAGCCAGAACAATCCTCAGCAAAAAAAAAACAAAGCAGGTGGTATCACATTTACCA
>NW_007070276.1:0-861 GCF_000164805.1 Carlito syrichta
ATCTGATAGTGTCATTAAAGCATTGACTATAGTAATAAATATATAAAATTACATAAAGATAAAAGATATTTGAATACTAACCAAGAAAGGGCTCCAGTCAGCCACAAACTACAGTGAGACACTGCTAGTTTTAAAATCTCCTTTTTATTTTTCTGAGTTTCTCAAAGTGGCAATTTAGTGCTGACCCTTAAAATGTTTTTTGCTGAGTGAAATAATTTTCCCCGAATTATGAACACACGTTCTGCTCTTATTTATTTATTTATTTATTTTAGTTGGAGTCTCACTCTTTCGCCCAGACTGGAGTGCAGTGGCCACTTCCAGCCACCGCAGCCTCGACCTGCTGGGCTCCGACGATCCTTCCGCCTCAACCTTCCAAGTAGCCGGAATTACAGGCGTGTGCTACCACGCCCGGCTAATTTTTTTATTTATTTTAGAAATGAGGTCTTGCCTGCCCAGGCAGGTCTTGAACCCGCGGGCTCAGGCAATCCACTCACCTCAGCCTCCCAAAGGCACGGGATTACAGGTTAAGCCACCAAGCCCGGCTTCTACTCTTATTGATGGTGTGCTTCGCTGTACCCCTCCCTGTGTCATGTTTGACCCAGATTACAGCAGCTTAGCTGTGCATCTCTAGAGACACTTTGGGATTTCTTGTAAACAGACTCTTGAGAGTTTACCTGGGGAACATCGCAACGCTGTCTAGTTACTCTGGTGCATATTCTGTGACATATAGCTGTATGAACCATCAAGATTGTCTGGCCCTGTCTTCCTAGCCCAGGCTGGTCCCCTGGCCATGTGGTCATCCCCTTCTTCTCGCTCTCCACCATCCCTCTTGGGCCTGCAGCCCCCAACTCCCCTCCCCAT
>NW_007070277.1:0-759 GCF_000164805.1 Carlito syrichta
AACCCCTGCAAGACAACAAATGAGAAGACCAACTCCCAGACACATAATAATTCGCCTAAACAAAGTAGCTATAAAAGGAAAAATTCTAGAGGCAGCAAGAGAAAAAGGCCAGATTACCTACCAGGGAAAACCAATTAGAATAGGAGCAGATTTATCCACAGAAACCCTGCAGGCCAGGAGAGCCTGGAGCCCTATCTTCAAAGTTCTAAAAGAGAAACAATTTCAACCAAGAATAACCTACTCAGCCAAACTAAGCTTCATTAGTGAGGGAGAATTGAAATCTTTTCCAGATATCCAATCCCTAAGAACCTACGCTGCCACCAGACCACCTCTACAAGAAACACTTAAGAAAATGCTGAACACAGAAGAAAAAGAAAAAAGAACAACAGGATTCTTCACAAGAGTACAGGCAAAAGATTAAAAACACGCATGAACCAACTCCAAAACCCAAAGAAAGACAACAAACAAACAGGATCAACTCTGTAAGAACCTTATGACAGGGATCAACTCTTGCATTTCAATTATTAGCCTAAATGTGAATGGACTAAATGCACCACTGTAAAGACATAGAATGGCAAAATGGATAAAATATCATCAGGCAACAATCTATTGCCTTCAAGAGACTCACCTCACTAGAAAGGACACCCACAGACTCAAAGTAAGAGGATGGGAAACAAACTTTCAGCGAATGGAATACAAAAGAAAGGATGAGTAGCAATCTTAATTTCAGATAAATACCCTTCAGCTATTAAAATCAAA
>NW_007070278.1:0-799 GCF_000164805.1 Carlito syrichta
CTCCTCTAAATATTTGACAAACTGCTCCAACAGATGAATTAGCTGCCCCTCCCTAATGTTTCCTTTCACACCCAATGGATTGCTTTTAAGCACCCATTTATGTGTCTGTCTCCACACTGGAATACATGAGCTCTGCCAGGGCAGAGACCACACTTGACTCATTTCTTTATTACTAGAACCCAGCACAGTTTCAGGTTAATGGAGGAACCCAAATAAATTTTGGTAGAATGCATGGTAGATGAAGCAAGCACACACACACAGTCTCTCTCTCTCTCTCTCTCTCTCTCTCTCTCTCTCTCTCTCTCTCTCTCTCTGATGGATTAAGGGGTTATACTGGAAGACATAACTCCTAGACTAGCTAATGCCCCAGTTGAGTTGCTATATGTGCCTGCCCTGAAAAGAGCAAGGCTTAGGGATTTAAAGAACTTGAATAAAGGATGATCACATTTGAAGTGCAAAAAGAATGGATGGAGCATAGCATAAGATTATTCATGGAAGCAAAAAAACACAAACAAACACAAATCGTGAAATGTGTAAGTAATGACAAAAAGGAAAAAAGAAACAGACATTTATTGACCACTTTGATCATCAAGCCAGGAAATTGCGAGATGCTTGAAGTATGTTAACTTATTTTATGATAACAAAAGTCCTTCTTAGGAAGGTATTATTGACCCCTAAAAATATGAAAACTGAAAGTGAGGAAGTGCAGTAACATATCCCTGTTGTAACACAGTAACCCCAAATCTGAGAGGCTTCTGCATAATGTTTATCTGTTCCAAAGAAGTCACCCTGAGTCCTA
>NW_007070279.1:0-532 GCF_000164805.1 Carlito syrichta
CCAGGTGGAAAGTCTCTGCACGTAAAAGAACGTTCTGCTTTGGCTAAAGGCAACACAACAAAACTATTATAGCAATTATAATGTTTTAACCTGAGGTGAAACAACATTCTGAAAAACCAGTATACCAGGAAATAATACCAGGAAATGACAGCTAAAAAATCTTAAGAGGAAAAAACAGTTTAGAAGGAAAAAGAGATTTTAAAGTAATTCTGCTGTATGTTTTTCATAAAATAGAATAAGCTCAATAATGAAAATCCTGATTGTCTTAATAATACATTGGTTACTATTCATATGTATATGCTTGATGTCAAATCCTTGTCTCTGAGGCAAGCTTCTGAATAGGCCTTTATAGGCCTCAGCCATAAGATTCCATATGTTGGCTCCCAACATTAGTTGATAATGCTTCTTCCTCATACTGCCCTTTTCTGGTTTTGTTATCACAATTACATTACTTACCTAACTCTAAGAGTATTCTAAATTTTTTAGTACTAGAATAGGCTGTATAAGATAGGGAGCATTTGTTTCTTAAATG
>NW_007070280.1:0-675 GCF_000164805.1 Carlito syrichta
TGGATTCTCTGTCGCCCAGACTGGAGTGCAGTGGCCGCTTCCGGCCACCGCAGCCTCGACCTGCTGGGCTCCTGCGATCCTTCCTCCTCAGTCTTCCGAGTAGCCGGAATTATAGGCATGCGCCCGGCTAATTTTTTGATTTATTGTAGAGATGAGGTCTCACTGCCCCAGGCGGGTCTCGAACCCATGGGCTCAGGCAATCCACTCACCTCAGCCTCCCAAAGGCACAGGATTACAGGCTGAGCCACCGAGCCCGGCTCTCCCCATTTTCAGTTTGCCCCAGAGAGGAAGGAGGTAAGAAGAAAGGGGAGAGAAAGGAAATTGTCAAGTCTTCTCTGGGAAGCCCACTGTGGTGGCCGTGCTTGATGTTTCAACAACAGAAAGTTGTACATTTTGAAATTCCCCATTATGGAAACCATTACAAAACTCTAAACAGATGTTGTGAAACCTCTCAGTGTTCAGCCAATGTAATAATTTCTTAATCATAACTACAGTAGGTCAAGTCTGTTGTAAAAGTTACTTAAGCGAGAGCTCCTTGTTAAATTCTTGGGATAGACCAGTGGCTTGTCAAACTTCTTTTGACCCCAACCCATATCAAGAAACATGTTTTACCTGTGCCCCAAATACACAGTTATCTGTACGCAGATCAAAAACAAAGGAAAAAAAAAATCTGGT
>NW_007070281.1:0-766 GCF_000164805.1 Carlito syrichta
TGCCTCGATCTGTCAATTTCTGATTGAAGCAGGTTACAATCTCCAACTATGATATTGGATACGTGAATTTCTCCTTAAAGTTCAATCAGTCTTAATCTTATGTATTTTGATACTCTGTTGTTAGGCACATGCATGTTGAGGATTGTTATATCTTCTTACATTAGTAACCTTTTTATCATTATGTAATACTTGTCTTCATTTCTGATAACTTTCATTTCTCTGAAGTCTGCTTTGACTGAAATATAGCTACTCACTCCCGCTTTATTTTGGTTAGCGCTAGAATAGTATACCTTCTCCATTCATTTATTTTTAATCTATATGTGTATTTATATTTAAAGCATTTTCCTTGTAGACAACATAAAGTTAGGTCTTGTTTTTTCACTCACTCTGTTAGCTATTTTAAATGGTACACAGATTGATATTTAGTTTGATGAATGATATTGTTGGATTAATATCTAATGTATTTATTATAATTTTCTATTTGTTGTTCTTATTCTTTGTTTCTATTTTTTGTCTTCCAGTTTGTCTTTGCTTTTCCTGGTTTTGGCTGACCATTTTATATTTCATTACCTTTCATTTTTTAACATATTATTTATGTTTTTAAACTTTTTTAGTGGTTGCTCTAAAGTTGGTAATACATCTTTACAATTAATTCAACTCTACTGTTTTCTGTCCCTTCCTCCCTTCCTCCCCCCTTCCTTTTTCTTTCTCTCTTTCTCCCTTTCTTTCTTCCTCCCTCCCTCCGTTCCTCCCTTTCTCTCTCTTT
>NW_007070282.1:0-876 GCF_000164805.1 Carlito syrichta
ATCACTTGGAAAGTGAGTTTTAATGACATATCCAGAAGAGAAATGAATTTCCTTCAAAATCCAAAAAGGCCCACATAACTAATGGGATGCTTTTTTGCTGTTGCTATTGTTGGAAGGTCCAGATTCAACAATTTATCCATCACCTTAAAATGAATGTCTCAACCTGCTCATTGCCACTAGAATTCTAGAAATGTCACTGAGGTAGACAGTTCCAGAATTTTTGTTGAATATATTTTGTTCATATATCCATTCACCAAATGTCAACAGTGTCAACAAGCAGTGTGATATTTTATGGGGAGAAAAGGAAATCAAGATCCTTGCAAATTAAATAATGACGCAGAGCTAGAAAGATGTTATATTGTTGAGACAGGACAGTGAAATTATATTGCTAGCCTTATCAGCTTAACATAAACTATTTCTAGTGGACCTTATTGACAAGAACAGAAGAGAAGACATTTGCCAGAACAGATTAACTTGTGCAGTCAATAAAGTTAACTTGTCCTTCCACCTCAGCCTTTCAAGTAGCTGGAACTATAGTCATGCAATTCTATGCCCAACTATTTTCTTTTTGGGGGGCTTATTGTACAGAAGAAGTCTCACCAAGTTGACCAGACTAGTCTTGAACCTGTAGGTTCAGACAAACCACTCTCCTCATTTTCCTGAAGTGATGGGATTACAGGATGAGCTATTGAGCCCAGCCATGAACAGCTGTTTTACACCTGTTTTACAAGGTCATTAATCTCATTATTAGGACAGAGATCACAACACTTAATTACCTCTTAAAGTCTCTACTTCTTAATATGAACACCTTGATGATCAAGTTTTAACACATAAATTTTAGGGATACATCCAGACTGTAGCAAATCTCTGGGTCCC
>NW_007070283.1:0-723 GCF_000164805.1 Carlito syrichta
AAAAAAGAATTCAGGCCAAGGTTACTTGTTCACACTTTGTAAAGGAAATTTACTGGATTTCTTGAGCAGTACAAAAGCCCTGAATGACAAAACAGAATGAGTCTTATGAAGGGTGCCCAGAAAAGTTGCATCATATTTCTACCGAAGTCATTGTAATCAAACTGCAGCCATGCATCCCATGACAATGTTTCAGTCAACAATAGAGCACATATAAAACAGTGGTCCCATAAGATTATAATATAGCTGAAAAATTTCTATTGCTTAATGAATCACAGACTCTTTTTAATTATAAAAATGTGGGGGACAATTCAGGGTTGGGTATACAAACGTTGATTATGCAGGTACCCTTGTTGATGAGGCATGCTGCTCCCTCCCCTAGCAGTTTCCCTTAACTGCCAATCCCACCCTCCTCCCCTGACAGTTTCCCACTACTGCCAATCCCTTTTCTATAGTATTATAATTGTTCAAGGACTGCTTATGATTGAGAATATATGGAACTCTGTGACATTTTAACATTGTAGCACACACATATTTGTGGTGATGTTGTAAACACATCTATTGTGTTGCAACCATAAAAAAACCATACCATGTGCAATTCTGTACAGTACATAACACTTGGTAATGATAAATACCTATGCAATATGCTTATGTATTTATGATGCTAAACATTTTATTCTTATTTTAGAGTGAACTTTTTCAACTTATGTAGAACAGTCACAGGCA
>NW_007070284.1:0-746 GCF_000164805.1 Carlito syrichta
GAGGTTGGCATTTGAGGGAAACAGCTAAGGGAGGGAGGGGCATACCTCATCAACAAGGGTACCTGCATAATCAATGTTTGTATACCTAACCCTGAATTATATCCCACATCTTTAAAAAAAATATAAATAAATAGTCATAGGTAACTTTTAGCATTGTTTAACTGTTTCATGTGTTAGCCTTTTCTCCACAACTACTGGTAAACTGCTTTTGGGAAGGCATTGCTTTTTATCTTTATCTATTCCCCACTATATCTCCCAAAAGTCCTGTTGACTGCTTTCAAATACTACATTAGTATTGGTTGTTAATTGATTGATTGATTGATCTCAAGAGTATTCTCTAAATTGAGCACAGAAGGCAATGATCAGAGGCAGGTTACAGATCAACAAAATCTCTCTTGACAGGATAGGCAGGGCTTTGAAGAAAGAAAGGAATATGACTGACCAGGCAGAAAGAGGAAGTAGTGGAAATACATTAGCTATGTACAGTGTATTCTCATTTTTGTAGATATCCTATTTATGAATTCACCTACCTCCTAAAACTTATTTGCAACCCCGAAGTCCATACTCAAGGTACTTTTCCAGTCACTCGTAGAAAATGCACATCAGAGCAGTGAAAATTTTGAGCCTAACGCACACCCACTCAGCTGAGATGAAATAAGACAATACTCTGTCTTCCTGCTACAGTTGTCATACTGTGAGCAAAATATTCTATTTGCAGCCTGTTTAGTGCTGTTTAGTGCTATTTT
>NW_007070285.1:0-1049 GCF_000164805.1 Carlito syrichta
CTATGCTTTTTCTCCAATTATTCATTGTAAGGCATTCATCAGCATTTCAGACACCAATCCACAGCCACGTATATTAAAATGTATTAAATTAAACGCCATGCCAAGTGGGATTTATTTCTGGGAAACATGTGTAGCACAACTTACAAAACATAAATGGCATTTCATACAAAACTCAATCAAAGGAACATTCCGCACTAGCGGTATAAAATAGCCACATACAACCTTCTTTACTGAGGTGGAAAGGGAATTGAGAAAACTTCACACTATTCATGATAGAAGCCACATACACCCTTCTTTGTTGATGTGGAAAGGGAATTGAGAGAACTTCACACTGATTCATGATAGAAACCCTAACAGGTTACTCAGAATAGAAGAAAACCTCCTTCACCTAATAAAGGCCATGTAGTAAAACATAAAACTGACATGATTACTCCATGGTGAAACTTTCAGCTTTTCCCAAAAGATCAAGAAGTAAACATGGATATACTCTTCCACGACTTCCCTTCAAGATAGGTTTCAGAACGCTGAACAGAGCAATTAAACAAAAAACCATTTTTCAAGGTATCCTAACGTGAGACGAAAAAGTAAAGTCAACTCACTTCACATACAAACGACGTTACGTAGAGATAGCTCCAACAAGTTTACCAGACACACACACACACACACACACAAACACACACACACACACACACACAGACACTGACCCTTTCAGAACTAAAAATTCAGCATTGTTGCGGAACACAAATTCAGCATACCAAAACCAGGTGTCTCTCTACACGTTCAAAGTCAACCTGAAGAAACCACTAAGGACACAATTCATTTCCAGTAGCAGCCAAAACCACAAAATAGTGAAAAAAAAGTTAAGCAGACAATAGAATAGTACACGAAACAGTACACAATATTGCTGATAGACATTGCAGAGGACATAAGCAAATGAAAAGGAAATACTGGGTTCAATAAATAAAAACCGTGATATTGGAAGGTGCTACTGCTACACAAAGCATTACAAACAAAAGGAAATCTCTACCCAAACCCAAATGTCTTGTATT
>NW_007070286.1:0-844 GCF_000164805.1 Carlito syrichta
ATTGATTGCAAAGTAATTCAATCAGTTGTAAAAGTAAAACTATTTTGTCATGCATGTTTGGAAGAGTTCAATTCATTTGCATTCATGTAATCACAAAGAAAACATGAAAAAAAGACCGTTATTACCCAATGGATCGATGTTTTCTTTCTTCACAAAATAAGTGAATTATCATATACCAGTTTTAAAAATCACAGATTTCTGAAATGACATTCACAGCATAATTTCTTGATATTTCATTTACTATTTTATATCAACTGATGCATTTTAACACATGCACACTTTTGCACAATTGCCAGGGGAAAAATAGCCTAAACCAAATTGAAAAATTACCATAACTACTAGTTCAATATGTGTAGTGAAAATAGAGACATGTGTTCTTCCATTTATTCTTTTGAGTTGATCAGTCCTTGTGTGTCTTTTCCCATCAAATGAACTTTGGAGAAGGAAAGTTAAAGTTTTAACAAAAAGAAAGTGCCTTAGAAATTTCAAATTATATCAATACAGATATATCATGTTTAGATTAAATAAAACACAGTACTTTAAAGAATAGTAATATATACTGATGGACTACTGATAGCTATCTTTATATTCCTTCAAGATGATGATATTTATTAAATAAACTTCTGCAGGCAGATATGGCAATTCATGAATCATTATGCCAAAATATTTATAAATCAACTCATTGTTCACTTGTTATGATATACATTGGAACTCTATAACAGTACTTGATTGCCACTCTAAGGAACCTGAATAATGCATTTCAGAAGACTTGCACACCCCCAAACAATTCTGGATTAATAGCCGAGCAACAAGAAGTAATGTACTCCACTCCAGCAAAACCTGT
>NW_007070287.1:0-803 GCF_000164805.1 Carlito syrichta
CATTACGTATGTTTATACTGTTAGAAGTGTGTGTTAGACTTTACAATTGTGAAACACTTTGGGGTTAGCCTACAGTATAGAAACTGCAATCTTAGGAATACATTTGAGAGAAGTCATCCCCTATGTAATGAAAAGACATGGACTATAATAGTTATGTCATCACAGTTTCATAGCTACGTTCTTACAACCATAGAAATGTTCATCCACAAGTTTGAAAAATATATTTGAGGTTTATCAGAAAATGACGAAAAATGAATAATGTACATTAACATGATTGCATGTAGAAAACCAAATTTTTATCAAAACCAAATTCATGCTTACGATGATATGACCTCATGTACTGCGATAAAAGAAGTAAAACAAGCTACTTTTTTGGAAATACATACAAATATGCTAAAATGTGTTTAAAATATAATACCCTGATAATTAAGTTAATATTTAGCTTCACCTAAATGCCAGAAATTTAGTTTCTTTAGCCAGATAGTAAGCATAAAAAGAACAAGTTTATTATGATTTTAGTATGCTTCCTCCATTAAAAACTTAAGGTTAAATGATTGCAAATTAGAGAATATAATTAAGAAACTTACACCCCTTTACTAATGAATATAGAAAAGGCCAAAATCACTTCTGTTGCTATTTCTAACAATACGCAAAAATGTAGTGCTCAATTTAACTTGGTTTTTGCTAAGACTTTGTCATGCCTGTGTTCATCAGTGATATTTGTCTGTGGTTTTCTTTGTGTTTTCTTAGCGTGTGTCTGTCTTGTTTTTGCTAAGAGAGTAGTTCTGGGCTCATATAGTCAG
>NW_007070288.1:0-698 GCF_000164805.1 Carlito syrichta
CAGTATGATCATGGCTTCCCAGGCCTTGACCCGCAGTACTAAGGCATTCCTCCAGTTTGGCCCCCAAGCAGCCAGGACTCCATGGGCCACCAAGTCTGACTCGATTTTGGGGACCTCACACTGAGACAAGGTCTGGCCATGTCACCAGGCTCGTCTCTGACACCTGGGCTCAGGCAGCCTCCTTACTTGGCCTCCATGGGTGCAGGGCTGAATGCCATGAGCCACGGTGCCTGCTCTGGACTCACATGCAAAGGATGATGCAATGCGAAGGATCACCACAGGATAGAAGCCACCACATCCCGTGTAGCCAGGACTGTGGGTGCCACCATGCGTGACTCCATTGTTTGCATTCTGGGTAGCGATGAGGTCTCTCTATGTGGCCCAGGGTGGTCAAGAACTCCTGGTCTCCAGTGGTCCCCCGACTCAGTCTCCCAAATCCACAGCTCGATTGTCTGCCGATCCATAGTCTTTCGGGAACTATAGGACAAAGACTGGGGTCTCCTTCCCAATGATCTCTGTCTGTTAATGATGATCCCAACCCCATCCACAAATGGATGCTCTCTTTATCCCTTTTTTCCTTTTTTTCTTTGAGTTGGAGTCTTAATTCACCACCCAGGATGGAGGGCCATAGCTCTCTCCCAGCCACCACAGCCTCGGCCCTCCAGGTTCCGGCGAGCCTTTCCCTGACCTTCCAAGGA
>NW_007070289.1:0-769 GCF_000164805.1 Carlito syrichta
CCATTAGCTGCTTAGGTTCTCAGGCCTTCAGACTCATACTGAGCTTGCACCACTGGCTTTCCCGGTTCTTCACCTGGTTTATATCATGGGACTTCTCAGCCTCCGTAATGGCATGAGTCATTCTTGTAATAAATCCTCTAATATATATGTACATATGTCCTATTGGTACTGTTTCTCTGGAGAACCCTCACTCATTCTGATTTAGTACCAAGAGTGACTCTAGAACAGAATTTCTTTTTGACTTGAAGTCTCACTCTGTCACCCAGACTGGAGTGCAGTGGCACACTCCCAGCCACCACAGCCTCCACCTGCTGGGCTCCAATGATCCTTCTGCCTCAGCCTTCCAACTAGCTGGAACTACAGGCGTGTGCTACCACGTCCGGCTAATTTTTTGCTTAATTGTAGAGATGAGGTATCGCCAAGTTGCCCAGACAGGCCTCGAGCCCGCGGGCTCAGGCTCCCAAAGACGGGATTACAGACGGAACATCTCAGCCTCCCAAAGCATGGCATTACAAGCTGAGCCACTGAGCCTGACTAGAACAGAATTTTAAGGATGAGTTTTTTTCTGAATTGGACATGGAGTTTCTGGAAAGAGTTTTCTCATCAGATTATATTTAAAAATGCAAAAAGAGCACTGATAATTTATGGAGTAAACTGTTTTTAGAGATATATAAATGGTTACATTAGCTTATTCCTAACCAATCCACTTATGAAAGCAAGAGCTAAGTGATTTTTAGTATAATATTTTCAAGTATTTTTGGAAAACGAA
>NW_007070290.1:0-618 GCF_000164805.1 Carlito syrichta
CTTCCAATATATGAGCATGGGATATTTTTCCACTTGTTTGTGTCATCTTTGATTTCTTTGAGCAGTGTTTTGTAATTTTCATTGTAAAGTTCTTTCACATTTCTGGTTAGGAAGATGCCGAGGTCTGTCTTTCTTTCTTTCTTTCTTTCTTTCTTTCTTTCTTTCTTTCTTTCTTTCTTTCTTTCTTTCTTTCTTTCTTTTTGTGGCTATTGTGAATGGAATTGTGCTTTCTGGGGGGGTTTCTGTTTGTTTATTATTGGTGTAAAGAAATGCGATTGTCTTTTGCATGTTTATTTTATATCCTGAGACTTTGCCAAAGTCCTTTATCAGTGTAAAGAGGTTTTTGACAGATTCTTTAGGGTTTTCAAGGTATACAATCATGTCATCTGCAAAGAGAGATAACTTGGCTTCCTCTTTTCCTATTTCGATACCCCTGATTGCCTTCTCTTCTCTGATTGCTCGAGCCAGGACTTCCAATACTGTATTGAACAGGAAGGGTGAAAGTGGGCATCCTTGTCTTGTTCCAGTTTTCAGGGGAAATGGTTCCAATTTTTGTCCATTTAGGAGTATGCTGGCTGTGGGGTTCTCATAGATGGCTTTTATTATTTTGAGGTATGT
>NW_007070291.1:0-674 GCF_000164805.1 Carlito syrichta
AAAATAAAAATAAAACTATAATTGCTTTTTATTTCTCTTCCTACTGTAAGCTTTCTCTAAATGTACAAATTTTGTCTTAGTCTTTATTCCTAAAGCACCAAGGAGTCAGTAAATGCTTGAAAAGTAAATCAACAGGCCACACTCCTTATTATTTTTTATTTTATTTTATTTTTTGAGTTGGAGTCTCACTCTGTCGCCCAGACTGGAGTGCAGTGGCTGCTCCCGGTCACCACAGCCTCCACCTGTTGGGCTCCGGTGATCCTTCCACCTCAGCCTTCCAAGTAGCTGGAACTACAGGAGTGCGCTACCACGCCCAGCTAAACTGCTTATTATTTCAAGGTTGGAGTTTAGTACTCTGTGGCAGAAGGTCAAACAGACTGACCTTGCCCTGGTTAGAGGGAACAGACTATCATTTGGCCTGGGCCCAACTGAACCACTTAGTAGGATCTTCTGCATTATGTTTAAATTATCCTCTATAAAGACTCACTTCATAAAGTTGTCATGAGGTTTATATGAGTTAACATTTGTAAAAACATTAAAAACAATACCCTAACATAAAGAAGTCTATGTAAGCACTGGTTAAATGATAAAATATTATTTTGGTGAGAATGTCCCAAGAGTAGCAAGGTATGGCACATTTATCAGTTCTTAGCTCCTTAGTGACAGTGTAATCC
>NW_007070292.1:0-833 GCF_000164805.1 Carlito syrichta
CCCTTGGGCTGCTGGAGAGGTCACCCTGGATGCCACGGAGGCTTACTTGGAGAGTTCCCTGGCATTTTATAGAGAAATTATGACCTCTTTTAAGGGTCCCTAATCACAGCCCTCCTCCCAGCTAGGACATACGGGACCACGGAGCCCTGGGCTCACCAAACCCTCAATGGGAGGGAACAAACAGTGGCAGAGCTGTGGGAAGTAAATTCCAGGCTGGGCTGAGCCAGTTTCTCCACCCATCCCCCCATCCAAGGAGGTGCTTGGTGGCATGACGTGTACCTGCCCACCACGTTGCTTTCTTGTGCACTAGATGCAAGTTTTGGAGTAAAGGACCAAGGAGAAAGAAGGGAGGTGAGTTATGGCCATCACGTTCTGCTGGACTCTTCTAGAACTGGTTTTAAGCCCAGAGGCCTGGAGCACAGGTCTAGCTCTTGGCCCTGGGAAGAGAATGGACCACAGTCGCCCCCTCCAGATCTTTTCAGTGCTCCTGGGGCAAGTCCACAGCTTTGCTGGTCCCACTTCCTGAGAACTGCATGGTTTCAGGTGAGGTCACAGGGAAGTTTCTAGGTGGGGCCCAGCCAGACCTCCTCCCACCCAGCTCCTCCATAACTTCATCATCTCAGGACCCCAAGGGAAGTGAGGCAGTAGGGCCACAGAGATGGGCACTATCAGTCTCCTGAGGGTGAGCCCACAGTGTCCACTGCCACATCCCCACTGCCACAAGGCTCTGCAGTACCCCCAGCTTCCAATGAGTGTGTGTGGGGGGGATGGGAGCAGTGATCAATGAAGGGAATCATCCTAAGTGGGTGAGAAGGAGGCAATTTGTGTATCTG
>NW_007070293.1:0-1058 GCF_000164805.1 Carlito syrichta
CTACCTTGAGGAGTCACCTATTTTCAGTCAGGATGGCTATCATCCATCATTCCCAAAACAACACGTGCTGGCGTGGAAATGACAAAAAGGGAACACTTCTACACTGCTCGTGGGAGTGTAAACTCGGACCAGCTCTGTGGATAACCATTTGGTGATTCCTAACCGATCTAAAAATCGACCCTGCCATCCTCCTACTGGGAACATACCAGGAAGAACGAAATCCCTCTCTCAAAGAGATATTTGCACATGTATGTTTATCGCCACATTGTTCGCAGTAGCAAGGACATGGAGCCAACCATCCTGCCCATCTAAAGAGGACTGGATTCAAAATATGTGGTACGTAGGAACAATGCCATATTATGCAGTCACAACGAGAACAAACTCACGAAGTTCACGGAAACCTGGATGGAGTTAGAGTCTATACTACTGGGTGACCTTTCACGGAAGCAAAAACTGGGTATCACATGTACTCACTCATAAGTGGACCTTGCACAACCATCATAATAACGACAACAAAAAAGATTTTCAGAGTTGGGAGATGCAGGGGAGGGGGAGGGCCAGGACTTGCAGTAGTTGGATTCTGCCCGGGGTGCCGGGACGGTCGGGGACAGGCCTGAACAACAAGGGTTCCTGTAAAATGAATATTCATATATTTCACCTGAATTGTACCCTACCTCTTTCAAATTACAAATTAAGAAGCAAAAGTTTACACCAGAGCCCTGAATCCATAGCCAGTCATTAGAAAGAACTTCTTGTTGCTGTAGCCTTAACCACTTTTTTCCACACCGAAATAAAAACACAGACCCTTATTTTATTGAAACGTGCTTAGATAAAATATCCTGTTGCTGATTGTTAGTTAACTTATTTTTGAAATGTATCCCAGTTGACTGACTGGATATGTTTCATTGACGACAGCAACTGTATACTGCTACTTCAAATGCATTCTCCAGATGTGTGTCTTTTTCCCTGCGGAGGTATGTGGAGCTTTCTGGCATGTTTTCTTTCTGACCACGTTTGCGTGTTTCCCTGTGTTACGTTACGTGGGAGTCGTTGCGGGG
>NW_007070294.1:0-671 GCF_000164805.1 Carlito syrichta
AGATAAGTCACTTTAATTCAGACTTTATTAACAGGTGACAATTTATTGCTGTAGAATAAACATCCTTTGACTCATGGAAAAAAGGACACATACAACCTGAAGACAGTTTGATTTTTCTTTATTGGATGCTATGCCGCACATGATATTTACAGATGTAATTAAACAGAATTTATAAGACTGCTGTGGTGGAACATTTTAAGAAGTTAATCTGAAAGACTCATAACAAAACCATCAATTCATATGTGCTACAACATAATCATTCATTTATAACTGTTCAGCCATTAGCCATGAGAGTTCATTTCATAAACCTCCAATTTCGAGAAGAGGTTAAGTCCGAGGAAATACAAAAAAAAATTCAGAAAAATATTTCCACATCTAGTCCGAATCTTCCATAGTTCTGTAAAAGAAATTATAGACATTCTCAATAGCATGCATGACTGACTTTCTTTAATATCATATTTAACTTTTAGTATGGAAAAACTCTTCTTTTGTCATATTTCTCAGTATAGGTTAAAATATTTTTCTTATGCTTAAAAATAAATATATATTGTCGGGCTCGGTGGCTCAACCTGTAATCCCGCGCCTTTGGGAGGCTGAGGTGAGTAGATTGCCTGAGCTCGCAGGTTCGAGACCCGCCTGGGGCAACTTGGCGAGAACTCATCTCTACAATA
>NW_007070295.1:0-646 GCF_000164805.1 Carlito syrichta
CAGCACAATCCACACTCAATCCTCTCATTTACCTATTTCACCCCCTTGAGGGCAGGCACAATGTCTAATCCATCTTCGTTTTCCCACACATTTGTCATACAGCTGCTATTAAAAGCCTGGTGCAGAGGCTCAACCTATAATCTCAGCATTTTGGGATGCCGAGGTGAGAGGATTGCCTGAGCCTGAGGGTTCAAAACCAGCCTGAACAACTTGGTGAGACCTTATCTCTACAATAAATCAAAAAATTAGCAGGGTAAGGTGGTGTGCATATGTAGTTTAAGCTACTTGGAAGGCTGAGGCAGAAGGATTTCCTAAGCCCAGCAGGTAGAGACTACAGTGGCCATGAGCATCCCATTGCACTCAAGCCTGGGCAACAGAGTGAGACTTCAACTCAAAAAAAAAAAGTTTGGGGATATACCTGAATAAAAAGGAGTAATAGAAAATCAGAAAATAATGAATTCACTTTTAAGCAGATTGAGGCCTTCTTTCTTATTTTTGAATAAAGGGTTCACTGCATTGAATTAACTTAAAGCAATGATATATATCAGAGAAAATGCTAAAATTAAGCTAATAATTTCATGGACAAAGTGTAACTACTACTTCTCATGTTTCTGAGATCTCTAAGTCATGCTATGATATATCTTTT
>NW_007070296.1:0-1259 GCF_000164805.1 Carlito syrichta
CTTCCCCATGAGAAGTGTGTTGGGGAGAAGAAAACACTCCATCCTCTTCCTCTTCTCTTCCCCACACACTGTTTCTACTTTTCACAAGCACGCATGCAAAGTTGACATAAAATGGTGAGGTCAGGTGACCTGGAGTCCCTCTGTGTATCTTCTCACACTGCAAATGTGGGAATGAAACTGCTGGGCTGCAGCAAGGACAAAATGGTGTAGGAGCTCTGGAGATGGCTCTGGTGACATTTGAGTGAGGGATGAGGTCAGAAAAGGACAGATCAAGGGCCGCTGGGTCATGGGATATTTCTATGTGGCCTGGTGGCAGGGTCAGTTCTTCTTTGACTCATTTCAAAACCTGAAGTTTTCTCTAAGAATACTCTTGGAATCTGCTGGTAGACTCTGAAGATCTTCAGAACTTCTCAGAGATGTTCTGCTGAGTTTGTAAAGTCTGCTAACCTTGGTGACACTGCTCAGTAGGACACTTTTATGAGGCTGCTGTCTCTCAAGCCAATTGAGCAGATTTTAACCCATGGACATGTGACTTCTAGTGCACACACTCATTTAAAGCTTGGAATGCATACACTCAGGAGGTGTTTTGTGGGTGTATGTTTGTCAATAGATTTTCTAAAGGGATTTCTAGTAGGCAAGTGTTTATCTTTAATAATGTAGGTGGTTGAAAACATATGAAATCATGGATGATAGTACACTGGTCTAAATTTCAAACATTCTTGGAAGACTCAAACACAGATATGCCATTTATCATTCCCCTTTCTCACATCCCACACACAATTTCCTTTGAGGGATTTAGCAGTAAATCATCTTTGGGTTTGTGCAGATCTGAGAACCATATCATCACTCCTAAGCCAGTATCTCACATCCTCTCTGGTCATTACTGTCAGTAGTTATTGGGAAGAGTGTGTGAAGTAAATTTATAAATAAGTTTTTAAAGATACACTCATGCAGATCTGATTCTTTGGAAGATGTTGCTGCAACCATTATTAATGTAATAAAGTTTGATTAATAATGTAACCACCATTGGCTGTTACAATTTCAAAAGCAACATCTATGATAAAAGTCAGGTATTCTAAAAAGGGACAAAAATTTAATAATTTTTATCAAAGGATATTTTCCCTTTTTGTTTATTTATATTTTTTTTTCTGAGACAAAGTATCGTTGTTTCACCCAGGCTGGAGTGCAGTGGTGTAATTCATAGCTCACTGCAGCTTCCCTTTCCTAGTCTCAGTGATTCTCCTGCTTCAGCCTCCTGA
>NW_007070297.1:0-742 GCF_000164805.1 Carlito syrichta
CCTTTCTTTTGGCCAACTGATAACAGATGGTAAGTTGGTGAATAAATATTTAATTTATGCAACCCAAATCCTGAAAGTCTGAGTTTCAAGTGTAATGCCTTGCATTCCCGAAGCAAAGTGTACAGAAATATATTTTTTAAAAAACTACATTTCCAGCTGTCCTTTAAAAGAAGAAAATGAAAATAAAAGAAAAACCCACACATATGCATGCACCAAACCAAAGATGCTGAAGACCCTCTGCCAATCAGCATTTCTATAGAGACATTCTTTCGATGATTAAAACAAAAACTCCAGCCAGGCTCGGTGGCTCAGCCTGTAATCCCGCCGCCTTTGCGAGGATGAGGTGAGTGGATTGCTGGGCAGGAGAGACCTCATCTCTACAATAAATCAAAAAATTAGCCGGGTGAGGTAGCGTGCGCCTGTAGTTCCAGCTACTTGGAAGCCTGAGGCGGAAGGATCGCCGGAGCCCAGCAGGTCGAGGCTGCGGTGGCCGGGAGTGGCCACTGCACTCCAGTCTGAGCGACAGAGTGAGACTCCAACTCAAACAAACAAACAAACAAACAAACAAAAAACTCTAAAATGTTCAAGCAAAAGAAAACAAGCCAAGTAGCAATGTCCAGGAAGTCACCTAGTTGTACTGTCTTCTAATTATCCAATGACAAAACAAATGACACCGGCCCAACTTCCTCGAACACATACACAGAGACACACAGGCTCCTAGATTTGCACACACGTGGGAAGG
>NW_007070298.1:0-666 GCF_000164805.1 Carlito syrichta
TTTCATTCTCGATTCTTGGGCTCAATGATCCTCCTTTCTCATCTTCCTGAACAGCTAGAGGTGCCAGTGTGTTCCAGGCATGGGATCTTGCTATGCTTATCAGGCTGGTCTCAAACTTTTGGCCTCCAACAATTCTCCTAGATAAGACTCCCACAATATTGGTGTTGTGAGCATAAGTCACTGAATCCAACCTGTATCATATAATAAAATAATACTCAGCAGTTAAGGAAAAAAGGAACTAATAATGCTCATTACAACATAAACGATTCTTCTTCTTTTATTTTATTTTTTGAGTTGGATTCTCACTCCGTCACCCAGACTGGATTCAGTGGTATGCTCTCAGCCATCACAGCCTTGACCTTTTGGGTCCAGCGTTCTTTCCGCCTCCGCCTTCCAAGTAACCGGAACTACGGGCCCGTCCTACCATGCCCGTCTAATTTTTGATTTATTACAGAGGCGAGTTCTCGCCAAGATGCCTGGGTGTGTCTCAAACCCTCGGACTCAGGCAATCCACTCGCCTCGGCCTCCCAAAGTGCTGAGATTACAGGCTGAGCCACTGATCCTGGCCCACAAATGATTCTTAAGTGGTAAGTTCATTAAAGGATGCCAGACATAAAAACAACTTTTTAATTAAATTACATAAAATTCTAAATCACAAAATCATTA
>NW_007070299.1:0-844 GCF_000164805.1 Carlito syrichta
AACCCCAATAAGCACAATCAGAAACACAAAAGATGAAGACACATCGGACCCTGAAGAAATACAAAAGATCATTAGAGACTACTACGTACACTTGTATGGAAACAAACTTGAAAACCTAGAGGAAATGGAGGACTTTCTGTTATCACACAACCTACCTAGGTTGGAACAAGAAGAAATTGAGGCCCTAACTAGACCAATAGCAATCAAGGAAATTGACTATGTAATAAGAAAACTACCTACAAAACAAAGTCCTGGTCCAGATGGCTTTCCAGCAAAATTCTACAAGACATTTAAGGAGGAGCTGATACCAATCCTACTGAAGGTATTCCAGGTGATTGAAAAAGATGGAACTCTCCCCAAATCATTTACGAAGCCAGCATCACATTGATACCCAAGCCAGGTAAAGATTCAACAAAGAAAGAGAGCTACAGGCCAATATCTTTGATGAACATAGATGCTAAAATTCTCAACAAGATCCTAGCAAACCGGATTCAACAATACATCTCAAAAATCATCCATTATGACCAAGTAGGCTTCATATCTGATATGCAAGACTGGTTCAACATTCGTAAAACCATAAATGTAATTAAATACATCAACAGATGTCAAAACAAAAACCACATGATTATATCATTAGATGCAGAAAAAGCTTCTGATAAAATCCAGCACCCCTTCATGATAAAAACCCTCAAACATCTAGGCATATGGGGAACATACATCAAAATAGTAAAATTCATCTACGAGAAACCCACAGCCAGCATACTCCTAAATGGACAAAAATTGGAACCATTTTCCCTGAAAACTGGAACAAGACAAGGATGCCCACTCTCACCCCCTCCGTTCA
>NW_007070299.1:1095-12760 GCF_000164805.1 Carlito syrichta
TCATAGCCAGAACAATCCTCAGCAAAAAAAACAAAGCAGGTGGTATCACATTACCAGACTTCAAACTTTACTATAAAGCTACAATCATCAAAACAGCTTGGTATTGGTATAGGAACAGGCATATAGATCAATGGAATAGAATTGAGACTCAAGAAGCAAAACCTCAATTTCTCAACCAACTCATCTTCGACAAAGCCTCCACCACCTACCACTGGGGAGAGGAGAACATATTCAGTAAATGGTGCTGGGAAAACTGGCTGACCACATGCAGAAGATTAAAACAGGACCCCTATCTATCCCCATACACAAAAATTAACTCCAAATGGATCAGAGACCTAAATGTAAAACTTCAAACCATAAGAACCTTAGAAAATGAAGGACATACCCTCATGGAAATTGGAACTGGCATCCAATTCCTGAACAAAACCTGAAACCCACAAGTCATAAGAGAGAAGACAGACAAGTGGGACCTCATTATACTGACAAGCTTCTGCAAAGCCAAAGAAACCATTAAGAGAGCAGGGAGATAGCCTACAGACTGGGAAAAAGTATTTGCCAACTCCAGGTCTGACAAAGGCTTACCATCTTGGATCTACAAGGAACTTAAACGTGCTGAAAAGAAAAAAACAAACAACCCGATTATAAAATGGGCAAAAGATCGAACAGACAATTCGCAATGGAAGACATCCGAGCAGCCAACAGACACATGAAGAAATGTTCAACCTCACTAATCATCAGGGAGATGCAAATCAAAACCACACTGAAATACCACCTAACTCCAGTCAGAATGGCAATTATCAACAACTCAAAAAATAACAGCTGCTGGAGAGGGTGTGGTGAAAAGGGAACACTTCTGCACTGTTGGTGGGAGTGTAAACTAGTGCAACCTCTGTGGAAAGCAGTGTGGTGATTCCTAAAACTCTAAATATCAACCTCCCATATGACCCCGCAATCCCCCTACTGTGAATATACCCTGAAGAACTCAAATCACTCTATAAAAAAGATACCTGCACACGTATGTTTATTGCAGCGTTGTTCACAATAGCAAGAACCTGGAAACAACCATGCTGCCCATCAAAAGAGGACTGGATTTTTAAAATGTGGTACATATACACGATGGAATACTACTCAGCCATAAAAAAGAACAAAATCATGAATTTCGCAGCAACCTGGACGGAACTAGAGTCTATAATACTGAGTGACCTCTCACAGAAACAAAGATCCGAGTATCACATGTTCCCACTCATATAATGGACCTTCAACATCCAATGTAATACTATAAGAAAACGACTGACGGTACTGGGACACTATGCAGGGGGAGGGAAATGGGATTAACAGTAGCAAATATCTGTCTGAGGACGGGGAAACACCTCTTATCAACAGGGTGTCTGAATGAAACGTAATTGTATACCTAACCCTTAACTATACCCCACAAAACCATAATAAAAAATATTTTTAAAAAAAGAAAGAAAGAAATGACTGACAGTAGTGGGAAACTATGGGGGGGCAGGGGATTAATGGTAGTAAATATCTGTCTGGGGACGGGGAAACACCTCTTATCAACAAGGGTGCTTGAACGAAACATACTTGTATACCTAACCCTTAACTGTACCCCACAATATCATAATTAAAAATATTGATTATTAAAAAAAATCTGTAGAGATGAGGTCTTGGTATGTTACCTCGACTGGTCTTGATCTCCTGGGCTTGAGCAATCCTCCCTCCTAGGTATCCTAAAGTGTTGGGGTTACCAGCATGAGCCACTACACTCAGCCATGTTTTATAATTACTGAGTACATTGTTCTATATTTGTCCAATAAGTCAAGTTTGCTCATTATGTTCACATCTCATTGATTTTTACTGACATTTTTGTCTCTTTGTTGTGTCAATCATGGAGTGATATATCTTAAAAGTGATACATATGGTTTTAAATTAGTCTGTTCTGCTTTTCGTTTAATCAGATGGCCATTGAGCTCAAATTCATAACTGTTTTATCCTCCTAGTACATCGAATCTCATTATTATTAATATTGTTATTATTTTTAGAGACAAGGTCTTGCTCTGTCACTCAGGCTGGAGTGCAGTGGTGCTATCATAGTGTATTGCAGCCTTAAGTTCCTGTGCACAAGTGGTCGTGCTGCCTTGGCCACCCAAGTCGCTGGACTACAGGCCCATGTGACCACACTCAGCCCAGCTCATTTTTTAAATTATTGTTTTGTAGGGATGGGATCTCGCTGTATTGCCCAGGCTGATCTCAAGCTGCTGGTCTCAAGCATCCTCCCACCTCAGCCTCCCAGCATTGGTATTACAGATATGAACCACCACTCCCAGCTAAAACTACATTTCTGTCCAACTAAACCAGCTTCATCGGAGGAACAGTATTTTTAAGCAGAAGAACCAATCCTCTGAGGTATGTGTGCTGCCTTGGGGAGGGTAGGGAGAATGCTCATATAAAGAGGGCTGCTTTTGTCTTACTTGAGGAACAAGGGGGCATCATCAACACAAGTTGGCTTGCTGTTTGCTGGGCAGTAAAAAGGAAGGAAAGTCTACCACAGCCTTGGAGGGAAACACTGTCCTTTCTTCTTCCTGAGCATCAGTAGAAGGAATTACTGTGGGAATGCAAACTAGTGCAACCTCTTTGGAAGACAGTGTGGCAATTTCTGAAAGAACTAGAAATTGACCTTCCATGTGACCCAGCAATTCTCCTATTGGGAATATACCCAGAGGAAATCAAATCCTCCTACAAAAAGGATACCTGCACATGCATGTTTGTTGCAGCTCTATTCACAATAGCAAAAACATGGAACCAACCATGTTGCTCATCAAAGCTGGACTGGATTTTTTAAAATGTGGTACATACACAAATTGGGGTATTATGCAGCCATGAAGGACAAACATATGAACTTCGCAGCAACTTGGATGAATTTAGAGTCTATCATACTCAATGATCTGTCATAGAAACTCATAAGCGGACCTTGAACAATGATCATAATACTATAAGAAAGGGATTGGCAGTAGTGGGAAACTGCCAGGGGAGGAGGGGGTGGGATTGGCAGTTGAGGAAAACTGTCAGGGGAGGGAGGGGCACACCTCATCAACAAGGGTACCTGCATAATGAACATTTGTATACCTAACCCTGAATTGTACCCCACATCTTTAAAATAAATTTTTTTAAAAATAGAAGGAATTACTAATGTCAACACTAGACAAATTGGGCAGCTCCCCTAAGACATGGGACACTTTGTAGGTTGCTGTATCCCAGATACCAATGAATCAATATTGTTCCTTATCTTTAAGACTTGTGAAACCCACAGTCTCCCTTTTTTTATAATTAAAGTAAGAAGATAGATCTTAAAACATTCATCCTAATATCAAGAGACATTCAGCTTTGGCTCTCTTAGGAAAATAATAAGCTCAGTATTGACTATCTCAAACTGTAATAATTTTAATTTGTCAAAAAGTAACAAGTGTTTTTATACTAAGCATCTGTTTCATCATTTCTCAAAAACCTCAAAATAACTAGAAGAGAAAAGGCCTTGAACATGTATGAAGAGAAGAGTAAACTATTTCATCCAATTGTATGGGTGCAGTGACTCACACCTATAATCCCAGCACTTTGGGAGGCTGAGGCCAGAGGATCACTTGAGGCCAGGAATTTGAGATCAATCTTCTTGCACAAAATAATTTTTGCCTTCTTCTAGAAAAATATGTTATTGTCACAGAAAATACAGATTGCTTGTATAAAAGTACTAGGTAAGTATATTCATTTCAAAACCTTTCAAACTTGTGTCTTGCCAACCAGAAGTTGATATTGCCTAAAAGGTCTACAGAAATCTTAAAGGAAAAATGACTGTTTTTGATGTGTCGTACTTTTTTATAATTTAAATGAAACTTAAACCAGGAATGGTGACTCACGCCTGTAATCCCAACACTTTGGGAGGCTGAAACAGGAGAATCACTTGAACCCAGGAGTTTGAGGCTACAATGAGCTATGATCACAGCACTACACTCCAACCTGGGTGACAGAGTGAGACCTCCATGTCTAATTTTTTTAAAATAAAAAGGGCTTATTCTAATATTGTTACACTTAGTGGGGTCCTTGATATTTCTGTCACATAATCACCTGTAATGCTTCTTAGAAAGGCAGATCTCTGAATCTCACCTTATGTATTGCATAGGATTTGGGTCCCTGTGATTTTTGCCCCATAGTGACACACCCAATGTTATATACATGGCAAAAAGGTACTTAAGGTTACTAATCGGCTGACTTTATAATAGGGAGATTATTCTCAATTATATAGATGGGCAAAATATAATCATGCAAGTCTTTAAAACTGGAAGGGGGTCTTCTAGGCATGGTATCTCTTGCCTGTAGTCTTAGTTACTCAGAAGGCTGAGGTGGGAGGATTGCTTGAGCCCAAGATGTCAAGGTTGCCGTGAGCTATGATCCCATCACTGCACTCTAGCCTGAAAGAGAATGTGAGATCTCCTGTCTCTGAAAAAAAAAGTGGAAGAAGACTGAGGGTCCTGACAGAATTGATTGAAAAAAGAGGCAGGAGAGATTCAAAGTGTGAGAGAAACTCAACCTATAGTTGCTGGCTTTGAAGATGAAGGAGGAGGACAGCAAACCAAAGAATATGGTACCTCAGTCCTAAAACCAAAAGGAACCAAGTTCTGCCAACAACCAGAATGAGCAAGAAAGCAGATTCTCCCCTTGTGCCTCCAGAAAAGAACAGGTCATGACGATACTTTTATTCTAGGCTGGTGAGACTTGTGTTGGGCTTCTCGCCTACAGAAGTGTGGGAGGTAATAAATCTGTGTTTTTAGGCTGCTACACTTGTGAAATTTGTTTTGGCAGCAGTAGAAAACAAATACACTTCTGCAATGCTAAGTCAGCTCTATGAGACTGTGGTGGAACAAAGAAAAGAACATAAATATCTTTTCCAAATCATTCATTTATTCATTTATTACATGATGGGATGTAGTACTGTCCTGAGAGCTAGAATTCCACAATAAAAAATAAAATGCCTTTGTTCTTATGGAGCACATTTTCAAGATGAAGAAAAAATTAAGATGTCATCAAATAAATATATGATTATAAGTAGTGACAAATTTAAGGAAGCAAATTAAAGCCTTGTGTATTCATTTGCTAGGGCTGCCATAGCAAAACACCACAGTTTGGGCTGCTTAAACAACAAATTTATTACCTTACAGTTCTGGAGACTAGAAGTTCCAGGTTAAGGTATCAGCAGGGTTGGTGTCCTCTGAGTGCCATAAGCAAAGGACGCATTCCAGGTGTCACTCTTTGGGGTGCAGATGTCTGCCTCCTCACTGTGTCAAATGGTCATCCCTCAGTAAATGCATGTGTATGGCATCTCCCTAGGTGTCCAAATTTCCTCTTTTTTAAAAAATAAAGATATTAGTCATGTTGGATTAGGGTCCACTCCAACGATCTTGTTTTGTTTTATTGTATTTTGTTTTATTTCATTTTATTTTTTTGAGTTGGAGTCTCACTCCCTCTTGTCACCCAGGCTAGAGTACAGCGACATGCTCATGGCCACCGCAGCGTCGACCTGCTGGGCTCAGGCAATCCTTCTGCCTCAGCCTTCCAAGTAGCCGGAACTACAGATGAGCACTACCATGTCCAGCTAGTTTTTTGTGTGATTTATTGTAGAGACGAGGTCTCGCCAAGTTGCCTGGGCTGGTCGTGAACTCGCAGGTTCAGGCAATCCACTCGCCTCAGCCTCCCATAGTGCTGGGATTACAGGCTGAGCCACTGAACTCGGCCTTCTTTTTTTT
Source organism: Carlito syrichta (assembly GCF_000164805.1). Taxonomy (NCBI): domain Eukaryota; kingdom Metazoa; phylum Chordata; class Mammalia; order Primates; family Tarsiidae; genus Carlito; species Carlito syrichta. The sequence goes on from NW_007070299.1 coordinate 6,894, forward strand.
TTTCCCCATGGAATTAGCACTTAGAATGATGTGTTGGGGTGGAATGGGTCAATAAAAACTTAATTGCCCCAGGCTTTTCATCTTCTTTCTCCTTTGCCTCAGAATTGGCCAGTTTGAGTTATTTTGGCAAACTCTGGGACAGAGGAGCTGTTCTCATTTGTCTGGTATCTGGCCCTAGGATGATTACATAATGGTCCCGAGCATGAGGGTCCAGTAGAGGAGGTGGTTAGGGTTATGGGATGTGAGCTGTTTGGTTTGTATACAAAGGGCATACTAACAACCAGGTTTGCTATCTCTATGAATTAGCTAACACTGATAGGGGCAGTCTCCCCATGGTCAGTAAACTCCCAAGATGTCAAAGCATCAGATTCAAACCATAAAAGTCATGGTTAGGACAGCAGGTAGTGTAGTTTGAATGATGTTTCTACCACCATCTTATTTAGAAACACAACTGCCTGATAAAAGTCTTTTCTCTGGAGAGCCAAAAAAATCTCACATAGATTTTCACAGTCCCTTCCAAATGCCCTCATTAAGAGTGTGATTGGCTTGCGTGGTGGCTCATGGTAATCCCAATGCTCTGGGAGACCAAGGAGGGAAGATTACTTGAGCCCAGGAGTTTAAGACCAGCTTGGGAAACATAGTGAGACCTTGTCTCTACAAAAATAACTGATAGATAATAGATGATAGATAGATAGATAAAATAAAAATCTAAAAACTTAGCCAGGCATGGTGGCATGCACTTGTAGTCCCAGCTATTGAGGAGGCTGAAGCAAAAGGATTACCTGAACCCAGGAGGTCAAAGCTGCAGTGAGCCATGATCATGTTACTGCATTCTAACCTGGGCAACAGAGTGAGAATCCGACTCAAAAGAAAAAAAAAATGTGATAGCACAAGGATTCTTAATTTGGACTTTAGGCAAGAAACTTCCTAGGGAGTCTGAAAAATTCAGCAAAATGTTAAAAACTAGTATGTATGCTTTCATTCCCATGGGGAGACACACACACATGCTTCATTTATAGTTTCAAAGGGGTCCAGGACCTCAGAAGTTTCAGACTATATAATATAATTTTAAGCTACTGTTTCCTAATTTTTTTGTTCATTTCTGTATCAGGAAATGCATTACAAGTGCTTCCTCATTTAAAGGGAAAGGTGATTTACTCGAATGTTTGGACAAAGATGATCTATTCCTGACTCTTTGAGACACAACTTTCATAACTACTTTGTACTATCTCACCCATCCAGGCCTGGTGAGTGAATTAGGAGCTGAATTGTGTTCCTTCAAATTCATGTGTTGAAATCTTAACCCCCAGTACCTCAAAATCTAACTATATTAGGCTAGGTGCAATGGCCTATGTCGATAATCCCAGAGGCCAACACAGGAGGATTACTTGAGCCCAGGGGCTTGAGACTAGTTTAGGCAACATAGTGAGACCTTATGTCTGCAAAAAAAAAAAATTAGCTAGGCGTGGTGGCACACACCTATAGTCCCAGTTATGAGGGAGGCTGAGGAGAAAGAATCACCTAAGCCCAGGAGGTTGAGGCTGCAGTGAGCCATGATCATGCCACTGCACTCCAGCCTGGGCAACAGAGTAAGACCCTGACTAAAAAAAAGTCACTCTATTTGTAGTAAGGTCTTTAAAGAGATTGTTAGATTAAAACAAGATCATGGCTGGACACGGTGGCTCATCCTATAATCCCAGCACTTTGGGCGGCCAAGGCAAGAGGATTGCCTGAGCCTGGGGGTTCGAGACCAACCTGGGCAGCTTGGTGAGACCTCATTTCTGCAATAAATCACACAAAAAACTAGCCGAGTGTAGTGGCGTACGTCTGTAGTTCCAGCTACTCGGAAGGCTGAGGTGGAAGTATCGCCTGAGCCCAGCAGGTCAAGGCTGCAGCGGCCATGAGTATGCCACTGCACTCCAGCCTGGGCATCAGAGTGAGACTCCAACTCAAAAGACAAACAAAACAAAACAAAACTTTAGCATTGTTAATCCATTTAAAAGACTCATTCTTATCAGTAAAACCTCAAATGCCCAGAGACCATAAAAAACTTTGTTTTCCTAAAACCGGTTAATTCAGAAAGACTAAAAATAAACAGATATCCAGCCTGGCACAGCAGAATTTTAGATACGCGAAGAGTTCGATGGGAAATGTAGTCCCAAACTTTAATTGTGACTATAGTATTGATTTAATTATGGTCATGAATCAATATGCTTTCCCCGGGCCTACTTACAGGGAGAGACAAGATCTGAATTCTTACATGAATGGAATTCATGGAAGTTATGAAAGTGTGGACTCTGGAGATCAAGCTATACTTCTAGTGAAAAATTCAACAAAGGATTTCTGCAGTTGCACAGTGAGGGGATGGGGAAGCAGTAAAAGTAAGACCCTTTTATATAAGTTATCAGAATTCATGAAATAAAGGCTTCAATTTCTTACACTTATAGTTTGTAGAATATTTTGTTGAATTCTGCTACCCAGAAAAAGTCATACCTGTTGGTCTTCTCTTTTGTTGGAGACAGGATGAGCACTTTCTTGGCAACCCCATGGGAAGTTTAGCTGTTAGGGTCCTACAAAGCGGCCATCTCAGGATCTCTGATTTTCTGTGCATGGTCTCAACTGCATATTCACAGCTGTTAATTTCTCCTTTTGTTTGTATCTCTCTTTAAGTACCTCTTAAGATGGAAACTGCTAGGGGAGGGAGGGGCATACCTCATCAGCAAGGGTGCCTGCAAGATCAATGTTTGTGTACCTAACCCTGAATTGTACCCCACATCTTTATAATAAATAAATTTTTTTTAAAAAGAGGCAAGGACTCTGGGTTGAAGCTCAAGGTAAAACTGACAATCCCTGAAGAACCAGCGAATAGGTAGGACACAAACTACAGGGACAAGGCCGAGATTTACAATGGACAAGTGGAAAAATGGGGTTGCTATGATTTGAGATTGAGGAAGTGGAGTCAGGCGTTTGATTTGTGGCCTGTTGTTGTTGTTGTTGTTGCTGATTGTGGTGGTGGTGGTGTTTTTGAGTTTTGTTTTTGCTTTTTTTGTTTTGTTTTGTTTGAGTTGGGGCCTCACGCTGTTGGTCAAGCTGGAGTGCAGTGACAAAAACCACTGCTCACCGCAGCCCCCGGCCTCCTGGGTTCAGGTGATCCTCCTGTCCCAGCCACCCGAGTAGCTGGGACTAAGGCGCGAACCACCACGTCCGGCTGAGATGAGGCCTCGCTATGTTGTCCAGGCCGGTCTTGAACTGGGTTCAAGCAATCCTCAGACTTCCGCCTCCCAAAGTGCTGGGATTACAGACATGAGCCTCTGCACCCTGCCAGCTTTGCAGCATTTCAACATGTCCATAAAATATCCAAGATGAAGAATGTCTGTGACAGTAGGGAATTCAGGGTGAAAGTGTGGGCTGCGGTTGTGACTGTACATTTGGGAGTCTGGGGTGTGTCGGTGGCATCTAAAGCCTTAAGGTTCGTTGCCAACACAGAGTGAACGGGAAGAAGGCTGAAGACTGAAGCCTGGGGCGCTCAGACAATTGGAAGTGGGGGAAATGTGCTAGATCAGCGGTCCCCAACCTTTCTGGCATCAGGGACAGGTTTCGTGGAAGACAATTTTTCCCACGCGGCGTGGGGCGGGGGGATCATCGGGCATTAGCGTCCTACAAGGGGCGCGCAGCCTAGATCCCTCGCAGGCATAGTTCACAATCGGGTTCGCGCTCCTATGAGACTCAAATGCCACCTCTGAGCTGACAGAATGCGGAGCTCCGCCCCCCGACGCGCCCCTCTTACCGTGCAGCCCGGTCCCTAACAGGCCACGGACCTGTTAGGACTGGGGAGCCCTGTGCTAGATCGTCAGATTCCACCTGTGCCCCGCCGCCATGCCTGTCAAAGCTGAAGAACTATATTTCCCAGAATCCTCTCCGCCTCCGCGTTAGAGGCGGCCAGTGAAGTCCCGCGAGATTTGGAAGGCGGAAGTGAAGCGGAAGCCATTACTCCCGGGAGTCGGTCGCTCCGAGACACATGGGCAGAGGAAGGGTCCACGGCGGCTTCTTCCGACCCTTTGGGGACCCTCCGCTTCCCGCGTCAGCCGGGACCTCCCGTGTGAATGTCTCATCCCTTCCGCGGCAGCTTGCGTGACCTCCGCTTCCCCGATTCTGCCCCCAGTCGTGTAAGCCCGGCTTTCCCCCCGGCCTTCCTAAGGTGGAGGGAGGCCCACCAAGCGGAGGAATGAGGGATGCAGGGGCCGGGGACCAGGCAGCGGGGCAGCCGGGAGAGGAGTGTGTTTAGATCCTGCGGTCAGCGTTGTGCAACGCTGGGGCCGCGAGGATATATATATGTGAGCGAAGCACTGGAAACCTGGTCAGAAAACCTCGAATCTTTGGGGTGGGGGCGGGAGAGCCCGGCCCAAGTGAGTTCAGAGTGGTGGGGGGCAGAAAGGGGCAAAGAATTTGGAGATAAACCACCTTCTGCGCTGTAGTCCGTTTGGCTTAAGTTGGTGTAGGCACGCAGGATTTCTTTTTTTCTTTTTAAATTTTTTGTAGAGACCGGGGTCTCGCTGTGTTGCCCAGGCTGGTCTCGCACGCCTAACCTCGAGCGATCCTCCCAAAATGCTGGAGTCACAAGCGTGAGCCGCGGCGCCCGGCCTGGTTTCCTTTTTCTTAGCATTCGCCTTGAATACCCTTGATGCTCTTTGCTTCATTCAATGTCCTGTATTACTTAAGTCCGTTAATACGGTGACTGTCAGTATTTTGCATTGGATTGGACTGCCTTGTGCTGCTTGTCTTTTTCCTTTCAAACGCCTTTACGTTGGAAAATAGGACATATATGCCCAAAAAGTAAGGTCGTGTACAAACACCATTTAAAAGACTACAGAAAAGTGAACCTACAAACTAAGCCAAGAAAGAGGATATTAACCCTTTGCACTCGGATGTCCCCTCTCGGGGAACATAAAGAGATTGCTGGTGATTATACAGGACGCACTTATTGCCCTGGCAGACTTTTCAAAAACGTAGGTTTTCTTCAAGCTTTCCATTCAAATTGCGTGGAAAAAGCAAATAAAGAGATGGAATGCATACTGAGATATATGAGAGACGTCAAACAAATTGCTATCGCATACCATGTGTCAATGAACCTGCATGCATGTCCATCACACATTTGGTTCCAACGCTGTGCTATTTAATACGAAGTGAGTCGTTTTTCACTATTTCGTAAAAAAGTGCAGTCGAGTTGCTGGCAGGTGATCTGTGAGCTGTCTCTGAGTGCAAAGGGTTAAGTGCGCTGCTTCTAATCTGCATCTTCCTGTCCTGTGATTTTTCTCTCTGGATTTTACTGCTTATAACCTGTTTTCTCAAGAATGTATTTCCTAAGTTTGATGGTGGTTTGTGAATGGACTCACACTCTTAAGTATTTTCAGAGACATTTTTTATTTTGTTTGGTGTTTTTGGATCTATGCTTAAGCAATTTTCCTTTTCTGTTTCGGATTTATGCCAGCCTCATAGAATGGAGTGGAAGTGTTCTCTTTTTTTCCCCTAAACTCTGGAATATTGTGCATAAGAGTAGAACCATTTTGTTCTTTAAAAGGAAGTGGTACCTGGAAAAACCATTTATGTCTGGAGTTTTCTTTGTGGAAAGTTTAAAAGCTGTTGTTTCAGTCTTGTTTTACTTTTAATGCATTACATTTGTAATGTTGTCTACTTTTTTATTCCTAATAGTTACAGGTTGCTTTTTTAAAAATACATTGTGTAGCCGGGTTCGGTGGCTCAGCCCGTAATCGCACGCCTTGGGAGGCTGAGGTGAGTGGATTGCCTGAGCCCGCGGGTTCAAGACCCACCTGGGCAACTTGGTGAGACTTCATCTCTACAATAAATCA